>NC_138771.1:32912433-32927433 GCF_965119305.1 Pelophylax lessonae | reverse complement strand
GATACAAAGGTTGCTACTCCACATCAAGCATGCCGGGGCCACTTTTGTGTATGTGACATTGCTAAGCATAATAGAACTATAGAATTGTGAATAAGTACCTGTGCTGAAGGCAGGTATATGATATGTACACTCACCGGCCACTTTATTAGGTACACCTGTTAAGGGCTGCCGTTAAAAATCACAGGGCCCCATACAGCTTACCTGGCAGGCCCCTCCCCTCGAATATATCAAGACAATATTTTCACTAAAAATACACTAAAATAATTATTAGCGGCCACAAACATAACAGAGAACCTGGGTGAATTAGCCCTTTTTATTTGTTTTTTACATTTACCACTTTACCACCGGAGGATTTTGCTGTCTTACGTCCAGGCCACTTTTTGCGATTAACTGACAATTGCGCGGTCATGCAACACCGTACCCAAACGAAATTTACGTCCTATTTCCCCCACAAACAGAGCTTTCTTTTGGTGGTTTTTGATCGCCTCTGCGCTTTTTATTTTTTGCGATATTAATAAAAAAATGCGAAAATTTTGAAAAAATAACAATATTTTTCTACTTTGACAGTTAAAAAATATCCAATATATTCAATTTTTGTCATATATTTAGGCCAAAATGTATTTAGCTACATGTCTTTGACAAAAAAATTCTCAATGAGTGTATTTTTAACTGCTTTATGACCGGAATTTTTTACCCCATTCCTGACCAGGCCATATTTTGCGATTCGGCACTGCGTTACGTTAACGGACAATTGCGCGGTCGTGCAACGCTGTACCCAAATTAAATTTATGTCCTTTTTTCCCCCACAAATAGAGCTTTCTTTTGGTGGTATTTGATCACCTGTGTGATTTTTACTTTTTGCGCTATAAACAAAAAAAGAGCTACAATTTTGAAAAAACAACAATATTTTTCAAAATTTTTTTATATGAAATTCCCCCCCCCCCCAAAATGTAAAAATCTAAATTTTTTATCAGTTTAGGCCAATTGGTTTTCTGCTACATATTTTTGGTAAAAAAAATCGCAATAAGAGTATTTTGATTGGTTTGCGCAAAAGTTATTGCGTTTACTAACTAAGGGAAAGATTTCTGTCATTTTTGGTGTTTTTTTTTTTAACGAGTAATGGCAGCGATGTGAGATTTTTTTTTGCGGGACTGCGACATTGCGGCGGACAGATCGGACCCTTGACTGACATTTTTGACACTTTTGGGGGTACCAGTGACATTACTACAGTAATCAGTGCTATAAATATGCACTGTTACTGTAAAAATGACACTGGCAGGGAAGGGGTTAATTTTATTGGAGAGGGAGGGGTTAATGTATGCCTGGTGCTTACTAACATGTGTGGGGGGAGGTGACTGAGTGAGTCAGGGACAGATCGCATGTTCAGCTATGCTGAACCCTGCAATCTGTCACTCCCTGTCACTTAGGAGATCCGCCCGCTTTGTTTACACAAGCGGGCGGATTTCCACACTAGATCCCCGACGATCGGGGAAGAGCAGCGGTGATCACCGCCGCTCCTCCCCTGACCCGAGTCCCGCTGTAACTGAATACAGCGGGAGCGAGCCTCCGGTGGCACGCGCGCGCCTCCGAGAGGGGGGTTTGTCTGGTGACGTAGGTCTACGTCGCCAGAAGATAACGAGCCACTTTGCCGGAGTACAGTCAACGTGACTGGTCGGCAAGTGGTTAAAAAAAATTATAATTTTTTTAAAAAATGTTTACAATCAATTTTTTTTTACAATTTTTGTAAAATGATATATTTTACTTTTCTTTTTTTTTTACAGAATAGGGCAGCATGCTGCGGGGGGGGGGGGGGGGGGGGGGCGTTACAGTGAAAGAGGGGCACGTGGGAGGGAATCAGGAATATTTTGTACTATTGCAGTAAATACTGAGTAAACAGTGAACTGACATTTTGAATATCGCATGAGAAAACTGGAAAAAATGTGTCACGTGATCCAATTATCTCATGTGTAAGATTTTGGTGAATTAAAGAGGTTGTAAACTCGTTTGATTTTTTTTTTTTTTTTTTAAACCCTGCAAAAGAAAGACATAATGAGCTAGTATGCATCGCATATTAGCTCATTATGCAATACTTACCTCAGAACGAGCCCCCGCCGTGCCGCTCACTCACCTCTATGACGGGTGACATGTCTAGTCGCCCGTCTTCCGGGATCGCGGCATCCGGCCATCTGATTGGCCGGAGCCGCGGTGACGTCACTCCCGCGCACGCGCGCGGGAGCCGACAGTCACGGCACGGGGCTCTGAAGGAACGGCACGATCGGCCGTTCCTTCAGAGCGCATGCGCCAGTGACGTCACTGGCGACATGTAAGGTAAATATCTCCTAAACGGTACATGTTTAGGAGATATTTACAGTACCTATAGGTAAGCCTTATCATAGGCTTGCCTATAGGTACAAGTTGTAGAGGAGGGTTTACTTCCTCTTTAAGCCTGGCAAGGTACATAGGCATGTGGTCAGCCAGGCTACATAACGGCATGAGGGTCAGGTATGGATTTTATTTCAATAGTTTTTATTCAAATTTTTGAATTGTAACAGCAAAACAAGTACAACTGGGTTAGACAGGAAATTTTAGTATATCATAACGTACAACTTGATGAAATTACCGCAGTAAGACTGCCGCATAACCTAAGACAGATTGTATGCGTGAACACCTACAATTAGGAAGGTATGGATTTTATTTGACCCCCCATCCCTTTTTTTTTAGTTTTTTTTGTGTGGTCCATCTTAAAAAACCATACTAGACATTTATCTATGATAGAGGTTGATAGATTTGAGGTGAACCCCATGCCATTTTTTTTGCATTAGGTTCTCTTTAGGAATTCAAAACCAGCTCCCAACCAGGCATGCAGCCCGAGTGGCACAGAAAGGCGCACCCCCTCTCCTATAGCATGCTGGGTAACATTCCCTGCAAAAGAAAGAAAAAACAGCGTGGGGTCCTACTTCAAATCCACGCAAGAGGCTTATCCTAGGTAGGTGTCTGTTGTCGATTTTACAGGGGACTTCACTCAAAAAAAATAATATGTGGGCTGCCCTCAAAATCCATACCAGACCCTTATCCTACATAGGGGTCTAGTATGGAATTTTAAGCGGGATTCCACATAAAAAAAATAAAATGAAGGCTTATGTTCCCAAAATCCATAGAAGACCCTTATCCACTGGACATGAGGATGCCAAGGAACAGTCCACTGCCGGAGCGCCGTCTGTCGGGGGGAGCCATAGACGATAGAGGTTGTCATCTCAAGTCTATGGCAGCCTTTCTCAACCTTTACAACACAGAGGAACCCTTGAAATACCTTTCCGGTCTCAGGGAACCAATACTAAAAATTACAACCTACAACTCATGATACATTATGATACATTAGTGCAGTTTTCTCCAAACTGCCCTTTGCTTGCCTTTATCTGGCCCTTAGGGTGCTGTTCCTCTAACTGATATGGGGAACTATTCCTCCCACTAAAATCAATGATGAAGCAATATTCTTTCTACTGACAGTCATACACTATTCCTCCCACTGACACCAATGGTTGGGCACTATTCCTCCAAGTGACACCAATGATGGAACACTATTTCTCCCACTGATACCAATGAAGGGAAACTATTCCTCTCTTTGATACCAATAATGGGGCACTATTCCTCCTACTGACACCAACAATGGGGCACTGTTCCTTTCACTAACAACAACAATGGGGCACTATTTCTCCCACTGGGACCAATGATGGGGCACTATTCCTCCCACTGACACCAACAATGATGCACTATTCTCTCAATGACAACATTGATGGGGCACTATTTCTCCCACTGGCACCAATGATGGGGCACTATTACTCCCACTGACACCAACAATGGGGCACTATTTTCTCACTGACAACAATGATGGGACACTATTCCTCCAACTGGCACCAATGATGGGACACTATTCCTCCAACTGGCACCAATGATGGGACACTATTACTCCCACTGACACCAACAATGTGGCACTATTCCTCCCACTGACACCGACGATGGGGCACTATTCTTCCCACTGATACCAATGATGGGGCACTGTTCCTCTCATTGACACCAAAAATAGGGCACTATTCCTCCCACTGACACCGACGATGGGGCACTATTCCTCTCATTGCCACCAACAATAGGGCACTATTCCTCTCACTGACACCAACAATGGTGGACTATTCTCTCACTGACAACAACAATGGGACACTATTCCTCCCACTGACACCAGCAATGGTGGACTATTCTCTCACTAACACTGACGATGGGGCACTATTTTCTCACTGACAACAATGATGGGACACTATTCCTCCAACTGGCACCAATGATGGGACACTATTACTCCCACTGACACCAACAATGTGGCACTATTCCTCCCACTGACACCGATGATGGGGCACTATTCTTCCCACTGATACCAATGATGGGGCACTGTTCCTCTCATTGACACCAACAATGGGGCACTATTCCTCCCACTGACACCGACGATGGGGCACTATTCCTCTCATTGCCACCAACAATAGGGCACTATTCCTCTCACTGATACCAATGATGGGGCACTGTTCCTCTCATTGACACTAACAATGGGGCACTATTCCTCCCACTGGCACCGATGAAGGGACACTATTCCTCTCACTGATACCAACAATGGGGCACTATTCCTCCCATTAACTGATGATGGGGCATTATTCCTTCCACTGACACTGACAATGGGGCAATTCTACTCCCTACTGATCACAGAGGCTATGTAATATATTTACTTCTACTGACATTAGTGCATTTACTACTCCTACTGGCCACAGTCCAGCCCCTTTAAAGTCTGAAGGACAGTAAACTTTGTTTAGAAAGTTTGGATACCCCCTGCATTGGTGTGATGGTCAGTGGGAAGAATGCTCCTTACTCTTATGGCCATTGGGAAGAATTACTGCCTTACAGATAGCTAAAAAGATCATTGGTGTCAGTGGGAACGTATCTAAGATGGAGAAACTGCTCATTGCTCAACAAACCCCTAGCAGTGGCATTGCACAAAACTGCTGTTTGTGTTACAGGTCGGATATAACTCACCATCAATCTTTCCACCTTAGTTTATATCACAAATAAACTATACAACTCAACTGCAAATCAGGTGGAATGATTCCCCCTCCCCCCCCCCTCCGACACCCCAGTCACCTTTACTATAGAAAGAGCTGAAACAATCTATATCAATGTTGGTTTATAGACAATTTTAATGTCAGCTATGGATTAATGTGCATTAATTAAATTGACTGTAACTTCCCTAATGAGCAGAAACTGATTTATTTTTAATACTGATGGTCTTAATAAGGCTTGTAACTGCTTATGTGTATTTTCTCTTTGACATAAAAAAAAAAAATCTCTTACACGTTATGGATGAACAGTTTGAGCATATGATAATAATTCCTCGGTATTCCTAAAAAGAGTTTATTAGATTAAAACCTGAGCGAAGAACCTGCAGTCAGCTTACCACTAGAGTAATAAAAGTAATTTACACTGACTATTATATAGGGATCCTGGGACACGGTGTTTAAAGTAAGCTTAATTCCATATTAGTCAAGATTTAAATGACAGTTACAATCCAGCAACAATATATGTCACATTTGACAACATAATCCATTTTAACAACGTGATAATATGCTGCTCTTCTTTTTGTTCATTTGGGGGGATGACTTTTCCAAGGATCTAACTTCAAAATGCCACGTGTACGACCGGAAGGATTTGCCCCGCTTAACCACTTTACCACCGGAGGATTTTGCTGTCTTACGTCCAGGCCACTTTTTGCGATTCGGCACTGTGCGAATTTAACTGACAATTGCGCGGTCATGCAACGCCGTACCCAAACTAAATTTACGTCCTTTTTTTCCCCACAAACAGAGCTTTCTTTTGGTGGTATTTGATCACCTGTGCGATTTTCATTTTTTGCGATATTAATTAAAAAATGCGACAATTTTGAAAAAATAACAATATTTTTCTACTTTGACAGTTAAAAAATATCCAATATATTCAATTTTTGTCATATATTTAGGCCAAAACTTATTTAGCTACATGTCTTTGACAAAAAAATTCTCAATGAGCGTATTTTTAACCGCTTTATGACCGGAAGGTTTTACCCCATTCCTGACCAGGCCATATTTTGCGATTCAGCACTGCGTTACGTTAGCGGACAATTGCGCGGTCATGCAACGCTGTACCCAAATTAAATTTATGTTTTTTTTCCCCCCACAAATAGAGCTTTTTTTGGTGGTATTTGATCACCTGTGCGATGTTTACTTTTTGTGCTATAAACAAAAAAAGAGCTACAATTTTGAAAAAACAACAATATTTTTCAAATTTTTTTATATGAAATTCCCCCCCAAAAAAATGTAAAAATCTAAATTTTTTATCATTTTAGGCCAATTTGTTTTCTGCTACATATTTTTGGTAAAAAAAAAAAAATCGCAATAAGCGTATTTTGATTGGTTTGCGCAAAAGTTATTGCGTTTACTAACTAAGGGAAAGATTTCTGTCATTTTTGGTGTTTTTTTTAACTGACAATTGCGCGGTCATGCAACGCCATACCCAAACGAAATTTACGTCCTTTTTTTCCCCACAAACAGAGCTTTCTTTTGGTGGTATTTGATCACCTGTGCGATTTTCTTTTTTTGCGATATTAATTAAAAAAAGCGACAATTTTGAAAAAATAACAATATTTTTCTACTTTGACAGTTAAAAAATATCCAATATATTAAAATTTTGTCATATATTTAGGCCAAAATGTATTTAGCTACATGTCTTTGACAAAAAATTTCTCAATGAGCGTATTTTTAACTGCTTTATGACCGGAAGGTTTTACCCCATTCCTGACCAGGCCATATTTTGCAATTGGACAATTGCACGGTCGTGCGGTGCTGTACCCAAATTAAATTGACGTCCTTTTTTTCCCACAAACAGTGCTTTCTTTTGGTGGTATTTGATCACCTGTGCGATTTTTACTTTTTGCGCTATAAACTAAAAAAGAGCGACAATTTTGAAAAAATAACAATATTTTTCACATTTTTTTATATGAAATTCCCCCCCCAAAAAAATGTAAATTTTTTTTAACATTTTAGGCCAATTTGTTTTCTGCTACATACTTTTGATAAAAAAAAATCGCAATAAGCGTATTTTTATTGGTTTGCGCAAAAGTTATCGCGTCTACAAACTAGGGGAAAGATTTCTGTCATTTTTTTTTTTTTTTTTTTTACTAGTAATGGCGGCGATCTGCGTTTTTTAGCGAGACTACGACATTGCGGCGGACAGATTGGACCCCTAACTGACATTTTTGACACTTTTGGGGGGGACCAGTGACATTACTACAGTAATCAGTGCTAAAAATATGCACTGTTACTGTAATAATGACACTGGCAGGGAAGGGGTTAACCCAGGGGTGATCAAATAGTTAAGTGTGAGCCTAGGGGAGTGTTTTCTAACTGTATGGGGGAGGGACTTGTGGAATCAACACAGAGACCTTTGATCCTAAATAGGAGGATCACAGGTGCTCTGTGTTCATTCCAAAGAGAACCACTGTCTGCTGTGTGTACAACAGCAGGCCGCCATTCTTTCTCCACGGGGAGTGATCATGGGTGCCTAGCAGCAATCATGGCCGCCGGCTCCGTGGATCGGCATCCTCGCTGTCTAATTGGGGCGAGGATCGCTCCCGCAAACCGCTGTACAGGTACGGCGGTTTGCGCAGCCGAGCCAGCCTGCCGCAGTATATCTGCGGCGGGCGGTCAGCAAGTGGTTAAAGAGAAAGTATGGAGTATTTCTAGGGAACCAACATATTGGGGTTGATTTACTTATATAGTGCTACCCCCATAGGAGCCGCTATAATTGAACCAGTTCTACACGAGAGTTAGTGCAGAGGCAGCCAGGCACACAGCAACATATCACTCATTCTGGCTCAATAATCAGTCTAGGGGATGTCTTTTAGCTCCTACTACTGTCAATCACAGCCAGTGAGCAAATTAGGAGTAAGCGGAGGGCGGAGCCGAGCAGTGGCTGTGTGTGAATGGACACTCAGAGCAGAGGCTCATTTGGGTGCCCACATAGCAAGAGGCTTGCTGTGGGGGCACAGGGCAGGGAGGAGGGGCCAGGCGCACTGGCGAGGACCTAAGAAGAGGACGATCGGGGCTGCTCTGTGCAAAACCATTGCACAGAGCAGGTAAGTATTACATGTTTGTTATTGAGAAAAAATGCCTTTACAATAATTTTAAGTGATGGAGAAGGTAATGTTCACAATACCACAGGACAGCCAGACCCCTTCCAACTTCTACTGGGCACTCTTCAGTGAGCTTTTAAGGCCAGGTCCTAAGTGAACTACCTTGATTAGCTTCAGAAAAGAATCTTTAGAAATAGCCCCCCCCCCCCCCCAGCTATGCCACAATTGGGACCTTGATGAACATGCAGCAAATGCCAGCAGTCTGCCCAGAGGGGCAGAGCCTCCCAGGTTGGAGACTCCCCCAATCGGATAAGAACCCTGGTTGCTTCTAACCTCAGACTATGCCCTCACTCCATAGGCGTGCACACAGGGTGTGCTGGGTGTGCCTAGGCACACCCTAATCACCCCATTTGCATTAGTATTATCCAGGGGTGGCACCAGGCGGGTGGTTGGGGGTGCTAGTGGTCAGTGTAAATGCCCCCATTATATTAAAGACTAGGTTCAACCTTAGGAACATGTTACATCCGTATTTAGTGTGTAACATAATATGTTCCTAATCAACTGCCTCCCACCACCTGAGCTTCCTCCCTGTGCCAGCAGGTGGCGATCAGATGTGTTTGAGCTTTGGGGTGCACACCCTAATGCAAAAGGCTGTGCACACCTATGCCTCAGACACCTACCCCATGGATTAGCTGAAGTCCCCTGGTTATTTACCTTTCCAGTCCTTTGTGTTCTCGGAAAGTCTAGAATGCGGGGAGAGGGGGAATAATAAAACCTGCAGCCTGTGAAATGAAGAACAGTCCAAAGCAATCAACAACTGCTCCACTGATTACAAAGGAGCCAAAAATAACTAAACTTGCCTAACATCCTAGCAACCCAACTAGGACTAGGAGGGTGCTACACATATTTGAAACAGGCCTAGTTATTTCGGTTATGGACCTGATGGTCCAAACCAAAATTCTTAGCATACACAGGATCATGTATAGCAAACTATACTCTTAGAGGATAAAACTAATTCTAGGGTCTACTGTTGCTTTCTCTCTAAGTCCTCAGTCAGGTTTGCAATAAAGCAAGGCATAATTTAGAATAGCCCACATAACAAACTAGGTACAGGCATACCCCACTTTTAAGTACACAATGGGACCAGAGCATGTATGTAAAACGAAAATGTACTTAAAGTGAAGCAATACCTTTTTTCATTTCTCAATGCATGTAAATACACTAACTCTATAGGAAATCTTGGTCAGCTTGACATGGCACTGCTCCCAAACCATAAGTGACAAGGACACCAAGCTTGGGGAGCATGTTAAGGGGACCAAGGACTATGACATGGTAGATTATCTAGGCAAGCTGGCTGGCCACAAATAGGATATGTTGTAGTCCTGTGTCCCCTCTCGGTGCTCCCTAAGTTTGGTATCCCTGTCACTTATGGTTTGGGAGCAGTGCCATGTCAAGCTAACCAAGATTTCCCATAGACACCAATGTTAAAAACCAGGAATAGTGCCATGCCAAGCTGACCAGGCTGTGTCGGTACTCGCGAGTGTACGTAAAGTGAGTGTACTTAAAACGGGGTATGCCTGTATTGCTGAATCCTGTTGTCAGGCAAGGGGTAACATGCTGAGCTAAAAGGAGACGCACAATTCTTGTTGGCCAGTTCCTGTCACTCATCCTACTCAGTGCATATTTAGCTGTCCTAACCATGTTTTCTGCTTGTCCTTCACCTTGAGGGCAGCACGGAACAATGATTACAGCTCTGATTAAGCTCTTTTTTAGTAAAAGGGAAATAGAAACTCCCCATCGGAAAAATAAAACCTGGTCCGCCATGTGTGCCAAACAGATGTCAGTGGGATGTAGTGGTCACAAAAGTTGTCCGAGATGAAAAAACTTTAATTACACTGAGTAAAAGTCAACCACTATGAGGTAGTTCCTTTCCTTGGAAAGCAATTCCAATATCAAATCTGGATCATGGTAACCTCAAGTAGAAAAGCTGGTGCTGTTGGGGATTTATTATGGCAGGTTTTGGCTAGTCTGTCAAACAAGTACATTTCTTCTACATCAGTAATAATTTGCGGGCACTGGCTCTCAGCACTTTTTTATATATTATTACTTGGTTTCCATATATAAAACAGTCTTTATCCTCAGACAGCTTTTTTTGCGGAATGCTATCTTATTTCTTCTGATAATGTTTTCAAAGTTGGGTTTCCAAAGAGAATAGTGAATACCACTAGGGTGTATACTGTACATGTAAATGTAAAGCAGCTCTAAAAACACAAGTATACAAATAAGACCTAATTATTTTCATGGCATTGGATGTAGACCCAAGCATGTCATCTATAGAGATGGCCTTGCAGTTTGCCCGGCGGTCATTTCGTGGCGAACTTTACTTGTTCGCTACCCGCCAAATTTTCAGACACATGGCGGTGTTCGCGGCGGCCTTATTTGTTTACATTGGGGAGAACTTTGACCCATGACACAGCCGTCAGGTGGAACGGGACAGCCAATTGAAACATTCCAGCACATGGACAGTCCCCCTACCCTATAAATAGACCTGACCTGGCGGTCATTTCACATTCCGTTTTCTGCCAGTGTAGGGAGAGGTCTGCTGTGCTCATCAGGGAGAGTTTGCTAGACACATATAGTGCTGTGAAGATCCACAAAAGTCCTTTCCAGGGCTGGTATTTCGGTATAGGCCTTCTACAGTCTCTTTTGAGGTTAGGGACAGGTATCTAGTGGTTGCTTTAGGGGCAGTTAGAGATCGGTTGCAGTCACAAATCGCTCTGTCAATGTCCACAAAAGTCCTTCTCAGGGCTGGTATTTCGGTATAGGTCTAGTATCTTTAGAGCTTAGGGCCAGGTATCCTGTGGTTGCTTTAGGGACAGTTAGATATCGGCTGCAGTCGCACAGAAATCGCTCTGTCAATGTCCACAAAAGTAATTTACAAAGCTCGAATGTTGTTTTAGGGTCTATTACAGTCTCTTTAACATGAGGGCCAGGTATCCTGTGGTTGCTTTAGGGGCAGTTAGATATCGGCTGCAGTCGCACAGAAATTGCTCTGTTAATGTCCACAAAAGTCATGTAAAGGGCTGCAAATTTTTTGGTATTGCTGTGCAGTGCACTAAAAAGGGGGGGGGAGGGGGGTTAATCCACAGTATAATATACCTTGTAGAAAGCATATTATAGTGGATTAGTACTATTATTGTGCACTGTGCAGCATTGTGACAGGTGTGGCGTTTCTGCAGCAACACTACACACAGTGACAAAAGCACTTATAATGTATTATAACTGGTGTGATAGAACAATTGCCCCCCTCCCCATGCCACATATTGAAGTGGGGTGTTAACAGAGTAAACATTTTCAAGTGTATTTGTGTCATGCAAAAATATTGCCTAGTTTGCTGAGTGAAGTTTGGTAGACACTGCGCCAAACTCACTGGTCAATTTTTGGAACTGGTGTGCTACACCAATGCCACATACTGAAGTGGGGTGTTATTTAACAGTACAATTTTCTAAGAGTGTATTTTAGTCCTGCAAACATTTGGCCTCTTTTGCTGTGTTTACTTTGCTACTCACAGTGACAACAGATACTGGCCAATTATTTGTAGAACTGGTATAATAAACCTGTGCCCCCCCCCCCCAATGCCACATATTGAAGTGGGGTGTTCTCTGAGTAAACTTTTTCAAGTGTATTTGTGAGGTCTATGTAGCTTAGGGCAAAGTTTAGGATGGCTTTAAATTTTGCTATATTTTTTATGTGTTGGGTGAGCAGAAGCCAGTGGAGAGATTGGCCTTTGGATGGCCATACACTATACAATTTTCCTGTTCAATTTTCCTTTAGATTTACCAAAACCATATAATAAATATGAGGTCAAACCTAAACACTTTCAATTTGTATGAAATGTGGCTGGCCCTTGCACTTCACAGTTGAAGGTAAATCTAAAGGAAATTGAACAAGAAAATTGTATAGTGTATGGCCAGTCTTTGATTAACTACAGATCCTTTTTGAATGCGCAAATCCAGAAAATTTACCAAATTGAGTTCATGGATGAGTAAAATTCCAGCTGGTAGGTAGAGGCGGATAGGCTTCCCTAAAGAGGATAAAGCTCTGTTAAAGCCCTGGAGGCCAACATGGGAGGAAGTGATGATGGAGCTACAGAGCAGGAGGTCTTGGGAGGAGGCAAGAGGATGATTTGGAAGATATATTGAGATGATGTTGGTGATGTGGTGATTTACTAAAAGTCAGCAAATTGGCAACTTGAAAGGTATATGTTAAAAAAACACTCATAAGCGTGATGTTAGGGCATCGCTGAGGCTGGCCAGTCAGTGGGCGCTCTCCCTGGGATATGGAGCCAGATGAAACTCTTGGCGGTGCTGGTGGATTCCAACACTTCATTGATCATCCCCGGGGACCTTGGGCAAGCGGAGATGAGGCCAGTGACAGGTGCGTTGGGCATGGCACACGTTCAGAATGCATGCTTCTTCATCAGGCTGCCTTCTAGAGGACGTGGCTTGCGGAGTGGTGCAAGGCTGAGGACATCTTACACATGTCAACCACATGGATTGGATAGGGTTGAGTGGATATTTTTCTAAGTCTGGGAAGTTTGGTTTTATGAAAAATGTGATTCTACACCAATCAGAAAATCTGCAGTTGTTTATTCAGGAGAATAAAACATTAAATTGAATGTAATTGGCCCCATTTTCCAGATTTGCCTCTTTTCTGAAGATTCTTCATCATTGTTCCTAAAAGAGTGAACACATTTGGAATCTTTGGGGGTAATTTGCTAAAGGTAAATAGACTGTTCACTTTGCAAGGTAAGTTGCACTTTTCAATGGACTTTTCCCCAGAGCTTAGTGATTGAGGTGACTTCCATCCAACATTCACTAAGCTCTGAGAATAACTCCCTTGCAAAGTGAAACTTCCCTTGCAAACAGAGCAGCCTATTTGCCTTTAGTATTGTGTATGGGCCCTTTTACACTTGTTTGTAAATTATGCCCTAGACCAGGGGTCTTCAAACTGTGGCCCTCCAGTTGTTCTGGAACTACAATTCCCATCATGCCTAGTCATGTCTGTGAATGTCAGAGTTTTACAATGACTCATGGGATGTGTAGTTCCTCAACAGCTGGAGGGCCATAGTTTGAGGATCCCTGCCCTAGTCAGTAAATTTCATAACATTAGCTGAATAATGATAACAAAAACACAAATGTGAGTAACTTCAGCCTATGATTCTATAACCTGAAATAAACTGAAATGTGCATATGCAAAAGCATATTAGGCATAGTGTAGTAGTGGTTAGCAGCAGTATATTTTGGTTTTGTGCTGCCCTAGGCCTGACTAAACTTGTGCAGCCCCTAATTTAAGTATGGCCCACCTCTTACTGTAAAAGCCACACCCCTTCCTGTTTATGACCCGCCCTGTGCCCATCAGTCTAGCCTCATCAGTGCCACCTTATCAGTGCCCATCAGTGCAGCCTCATTACTGCCCATCAGTGCAGCCTCATTAGTGCAGCCTCATCAGTACAACCCAATCAGTGGCCAACAGTGCAGCCTATCAGTGCCCATTAATGCAGCCTATCAGTGCCCATCAGTGCAGCTTATCAGTGCCACCTCATCAGTGTCCATCAATGAAGCCTATTAGTGCCCATCAGTACCAGCAGGTAGCAGTGTGACCGCTTTATGGGGATGCCAGACTGATCTGCCCCATAGGACTGGCACTATACTAAAAGTGTAGTGCAAGCCGGTGGGGACCCTTTTCGGGCGGGAGCCAGGAGAAGGCTGTTTTTTTTCCATGTGGGGTGCGGCTTTTTTGCTGCCCCCCTGCAAAGTGCTGCCCTAGGCCTGGGCATTGTTGGCCTAGGCCAAGATACAGCACTGGTGGTTAGCACTTTCACCTACCAGCAAGATGGTCGCTGGTTCGAATCCCAACCACGACACTACCTGCCTGGAGTTTGCATGTTCTCCCTGTGCCTGCGTGGGTTTCCTCCGGGCACTCCAGTTTCCTCCCACACTCCAAAGACATGCTGGTATGTTAATTGGATCCTGTATAAAATTGGCCCCACTATGTATGTATGAATGTGAGTTAGGGACCTTAGATATGCTCCTTGAGGGCAGGGACTGATGTGAATGTGTAATGTATATGTAAAGCGCTGCGTAAATTGACAGCGCTATATAAGAACCTGAAATAATAATAATTAAAGAATTATCTCAAATTCTTCTTTGAGCTCAAAACAAGTTATATGTACAAGTTTCCCATAAAGCTTTCTGTACCTTCACAGTTCTAACTAGCAATATACTGACAGTCCTACCCTGTATCATTGCACCATCATACACTTCCACTTACTTGGAATGGCTGATTCATTTAATTTAAAGGAATTTTCCAATGCACGTCCACTGATCTAATTCAATACACGGAATGTGTTAACACTGATTAAAGAAGATGCCTTGTTCTCCAAAACCCCAGCCAGTTATTGGTAGTGGTGCCCTTTTGCGTGCGAAGGGTTAATTTGCATTTCTTTGTATATAGACTGGTAGCAGGTGGGGTACTGACCTCAGGAGCCCTCCTCACAGATAAACCCCAATACGGGCACCGCTTTGTTTCAAGTGAATAGGCACCGAGCATCAATGTCTAAGGGAGTCTGTTTGTTAAGACTCAAGGCCTTTCTTTACTTCTCTTTGGAGCACTTGTGCAGATAGGGGATAAAGGAGGGAGGATGAAGACATAAAAATGACCCCTCTCGCAGCTTTGGGATGGGAGACTGGATATGGGAATATTATCCAGAAATAATAAATATATTATGTGAAAAGTGTAGC
>NC_138771.1:32894933-32899933 GCF_965119305.1 Pelophylax lessonae | reverse complement strand
GTCACTGCGAATGCGCCGCCGATGTTCGGGAAAGCCCATACACGTTCGGCTATTCCCGGGCATGCGGCACATGCGCGGTGACACGTCGGCGCCATTTTTAAAAAGACAGTGACTCGAGTATAAGCCAAGGCTCATTTTAGTTATCTGTAAAGGGTGCATTTTTCCTAATAACCACAAATGTAAGGAGAATTCTTCTCAGGGGTTTCATGAGAATGGAAAGTTTTTTCAAAGGTCTGATTGGAGTCCCGATCAAAGCTGAGTTCGGCTTTGATTGAGTCTCCGATGCAGTAACCAGGAAGCGTGATGATGTCACGGCCAGGTTACTCGGCGGCTAAAGGCTCCAAATTTCAAAAGCTGTCAGTATTCAAAAATGCAGATTTTGGCATTTTGAATACTTCGAACTGCAGTGGAGGGATTTGGGGTCTTTTTGACCCCAGATCCCTCCATAAAGAGCACCTGTCACTGCCTATTACTTTCACAAGGGATGTTTAAATTGCTTGTGACAGCAATAAAAGTGATCAGATTTTTTTTTTTTTTTTTTAAACTGTGCTAAAATGTAAAAATTCAAGATAAGAAATAGGAAAAAAATAAATTAAATAAAATTGACAGCGCCCCCGTCGCCGTGAGCTCATGCACGAAAGAAAGCGCATACGTTAGTTGCGCCCGCTGTTCAAACCACACATGTGAGGTATCGCCGCAAGAGCAATAATTCTAAAAAAAGAGCTACTCTGTAACTCTAAACTGGTAACCATTAAAAAAATTTAAAGCGTCGCCTATGGAGATTTTTATGTACCGTAGTTTGTCGCCATCCTGTGGGTGTGCGCAATTTTAAACCGTAACATGTTAGGTATCTATCTACTCGGTGTGACATCATCTTTCACAATATACAAATAAATGGGCTAACTTTACTGTTTTTTATTTTTTTAAATGGCGTCTAAAAAAACAGCCATTTTATTTTCCGGAGTCTTTGCTAAAATATATGTATAACATAAATAAAATGTTAGGGGGTTCTAATTAATGTTCTAGCTAAATGTACTGATTTTAACTTGTAAACAACGTGTCCAGAAGTGGTTAATTGACATTTGTCAGACCTAAAGGTAATTACATAACCACTTAAGGACCAGGCCTATTTCTTACACTTGTTGTTAACAAGTTAATATCAGTATTTTTGCTAGAAAATTACATAGAACCCCCAAATATAAAATATTTTTTTTTTAGCAGAGACCCTAGAGAATAAAATGGAGATTGTTGCAATACTTTATGTTACACCGTATTTACACAGCGGCCTTTCTAACTCAGAAAAATTCACTTTTATCAATAAAAAAATAAAAAAACAGTAAAGTTAGCTAAATTTTTTTTTCTATAATGTAAAAATAATAAAATAAAATAATTTTATGCCTAGTAAATAGATACCTAACATGCCATGCATTAAAATTGCGCATGCTCGTGGAGTGGCGACAAACTTTGGTACTTCTTAAAAATCTCTATTGGCGACACTTTAAAAATTTCTACAGGTTACCAGTTTAGAGTTACAGAGAAGATTTAGGGCTAGAATTATTGCTGTCGCTCTAATGATTGCGGCAATACTGCACATGTGTGGTTTAAACGCCATTTACATATGTGGGCGCAACTTGCGTATGCTCTTGTTTCTGTGCAGGAGCACGGAGTGCTTTAAATTTTGCTTCTTATTTATTTTACTCTTTATTTTTACACTGTCTCTTTAAAAAAAACTTTTTTGATCACTTTTATTCCTATTACAAGGAATGTAAACATCCCTTGTAATAGAAATAAGCAGGTCAGGTCCTCTTTAACCACTTAACAAAAACCGACGTAGGTCTACGTTGGCTGCATTTAAGTGGTTGTATGTGACCTGCAGCTAGAGGCATCATCCCCGTACCGTTTTTTAGAGCTGGCGGTCAGCTTTCCGGCGGTAATGACTGATGAGGCTCGGGAGCCGCTCATTCGTTACCCCAGAGAACGGGAGGGGACAACCCCACTCCCGCCACCTCCCGCGACTCTGCCCGGGTCTCCCGTCCCACCTAGAGACCCGGATGTGGCTTTGATCGGGTCTCCGATGACGTAACCTGGAGGCAGCGTCCATGGCGTCATGCCCGGGTTACTCGGCTGCTAAAGGTGCCAAATTTAAAAACAGACAGTATTCAAAATTGTTGTTTTCAGCATTTTGAATACATTGAAGTGTAGTGGAGGGGTTTGGGGTCTTTTAGACCCCAGATCCCTCCATAAAGAATACCTGTCACTGCCTATTGGTGTCACAAGGGATGTTTACATTGCTTGTGACAGCAATAAAAGTGATCAGATTTTTTTAAAACCTGTGCTAAAATGAAAAAAAATAAATAAAATAAATAGGAAAAAAATAATAATTTTAGTCGCCCCCGTCGCCGCGAGCTTGTGCATGAAAGAAAACGTATACGGAAGTTGCGCATGTAAATGAAATCGCTGTTCAAACCACACATGTGAGATAACGCTGCGATTGCCAGAGCATGAGCAATTTAACCACTTAAGCCCCGGAAGATTTTGCGATTCGGCACTGCGTGACTTTAACGGACAATTGTGCGACGCTGCACCTAAACGAATTTGATGTCCTTTTTTTCCCCACAAACAGAGCTTTCTTTTGGTGGTATTTGATCACCTGTGCGATTTTTTGATCATGCGCTATAATCAAAAAAAGAGCGACAATTTTTCAAAAATAACAATATTTTTCACATTTTTTTATATGAAATTCCCAAAAAAAAATGTAAAAATCAAAATTTTTTAACATTTTTGGTCAATTTGTTTTATGCTACACATGCTTGGTAAAAAAAATCACAATAAGCGTATTTTGATTGGTTTGCGCAAAAGTTATTGTGTTTACTAATTAAGGGAAAGATTTTTGTCATTTTTTTTTAACCTTCTTAGCGGTATTCCCGAGCGTGGCTCGGGGTTAAAATTTCAGAGCCAAAAGCGGTAACCCCGAGCCACACTCGGGGTACCGCCAGAAGCATCGCTGGATCCTGTAAAAGAGGTTTCTTACCTTGCCACCGGGATCCAGCGATGTGTCCCGGCGGTGTCTAGCGGCGGTTCTTCCTCCCGATCGTCTCTGTGCCCCGGCTTCCGTCTCCTGTGACGTGACGTTCGCAGGGGGTGGAACCGGCGGCAAATTCAAATGTAAAAACACACCAAACACACTGATATCATTCAAAATAAAATAAAATCACATTCGTTTGCCCCCCAGTGCCCTTTCCTGCAGTTTTACTGTACTTTTTATGTAAATATATATATATATATATATATATATATATATATATATATATATATATATATATATATACGTAATTCTTGTGAATGAGCAGCCCAAACCAACTGTATACATTATATATATATATATATATATATACATAATATATGTATACATACATATATATATATATGTTATATATATAATAAATGTATACAATTGGTTTGGGCTGCTCATTCACAAGAATTACATGCAAAATAATGGTACCGCTTTCAGCACCTAAAATCCAAAAGAGTTATACCGCCAGGGAGGTTAAACGAGTAATGGCGGTGATCTGCGATTCTTTTTGCGGGACTGCGACATTGCGGCGGACAGATCGGACCCTTGACTGACATTTTTGGGGGTACTAGTGACATTACTACAGTAATCAGTGCTATAAATATGCACTGTTACTGTAAAAATGACACTGGCAGGGAAGGGGTTAACTTTATTGGGGAAGGAGGGGTTAAGTATGTCCCTAGGGGCGTGTTTCTAACTGTGATTGGACATGGCTACTGGTGTAAGAACAGAGATCAATGGTCCTACATAGTAGAACCGTGTGATCTCCATTTTTACACAGGGGAGAATGACAGGTGGCTTTGTTTACATTAGCCGCCTGCCTTTTTCACTTCAAGGCGAACGATCGCGAGTAACACGCACTGACTTGTTAGGGAACGAGCTGGGGCGGGCGCACGCCTCCACGGGCGCGCGCTCGCCCGCTATTGGCTCACAAGCTAGTGACAGGCTAGTGACGTACCGCTACGTCACTTTGCCTGGCCGGGGCTGACCGCCGCAGTATATGTACTTGCGGCGGTCGGCAACCGGTTAAAAAAAGAGCTACTTTCTAACTCTAAACTTGTAACCGGTAAACATTTAAAAAGCATCGCCTATGGAGATTTTTGTCACCATTACGCAGGTGTGCGCAATTTTAAATCGTAATATGTTGGGTATCTATTTATTTTTTCGTAATTTTTCCAAAAAAATGGCATTTGAAAGACCGCTGTGCAAATACCGCGTGACCGCCATTTTATTCTCCAGAGTCTTTGATAAAAAAATATATATAATGTTTGGGGGTTCTAAGTAGATTTCTAGCAAAAAATACTGATTTTAACCTGTGAACAACGTGTCAAAAATGGGCTTGGTCCCTAAGTGGTTAATGTGAGATCTGGGGTCAAAAAGACCTCAGATCTCACATTTAGGCTTAAAAGTAATAAATAAAAATGTCATTTAAAAAAATAAATAAATAAATTGGCCGTTGGGCAGAAGTGACGTTTAACGTCGCTCTGGTCCTTCAAGGGCATAGAGTCGAGTGGGGGCCATCTTGCCCTTACTTGACTTCCTGCCCATCTGCATGGGGGATCAGATGGTTTTCCCCGCTATTGACAGCTTTGGTAAGCAGGGGAAACCATCAGGAATCCGGGAGGGGGGCACCTCTCCCGCCACCCATGAAAGTGATCCCACGGGGAATCTGCCGCTGGGACCACTTTTATGTTAAAGCGGACCGCCTGGTGTGTAAAATTATACCAGGGTTATGGAAGCTATCCGCTGCCATAACCCCAATATTTAACATCAAAGTAGCGATTTAAATACACGGTGAGCAGTCCGGAAGTAGTTTTAAAGTGGAGTTCCGGCATGTAACAAAGAAATAAAAAATAAAAGTCAACAGCTACAAATACTGTAGCTGCTGACTTTTAAGAAAAGGACACTTACCTGTCCAGGGATCACA
>NC_138771.1:32799933-32889933 GCF_965119305.1 Pelophylax lessonae | reverse complement strand
CAATAAAAATGACATAAATTTCCCGTAGTTAGTAGCTGCGATAACTTTTGCGCAAACCAATCAAAATACGCTTATTGCGATTTTTTTTACCAAAAATATGTAGCAGAAAACAAATTGGCCTAAAATGTTAAAAAATTTTGATTTTTACATTTTTTTGGGGGGGAATTTCATATAAAAAAATTTGAAAAATATTGTTATTTTTTCAAAATTGTCGCTAATTTTTTGTTTATAGCGCAAAAAGTAAAAATCGCACAGGTAATCAAATACCACCAAAAGAAAGCTCTGTTTGTGGGGAAAAAAAAGACATCAATTTAATTTGGGTACAGCGTCGCACGTCCGCGCAATTGTCCGTTAAATTAACGCAGTGCCGAATCGCAAAATATGGCCTGGTCAGGAATGGGGTAAAATCTTCCAGTCTTAACCGGTTAAAAATATGCTCATTGAGAATGTTTTTTGTCAAAGACATGTAGCTAAATACATTTTGGCCTAAATATATGACAAAAATTGAATATATTGGATATTTTTTAACTGTCAAAGTAGAAAAATATTGTTATTTTTTCAAAATTGTCGTTTTTTAATTAATATTGCAAAAAATAAAAATCGCAGAGATGATCAAATACCACCAAAAGAAAGCTCTATTTGTGGGGGAAAAAAAGACTTCAATTTAATTTGGGTACAGCGTCGCACGACCGCGCAATTGTCTGTTAAAATAACGCAGTGCCGAATCGCAAAATATGGCCTGGTCAGGAATGGGGTAAAATCTTACAGTCTTAACCGGTTAAAAATATGCTCATTGAGAATGTTTTTTGTCAAAGACATGTAGCTAAATACATTTTGGCCTAAATATATGACAAAAATTGAATATATTGGATATTTTTTAACTGTCAAAGAAAAATATTGTTATTTTTTCAAAATTGTCGTTTTTTAATTAATATTGCAAAAAATAAAAATCGCAGAGATGATCAAATACCACCAAAAGAAAGCTCTGTTTGTGGGAAAAAAAGGACGTAAATTTCGTTTGGGTACGGCGTTGCATGAGCACGCAATTGTCAGTTAAATTCGCACAGTGCCGAATCGCAAAAAGTGGCCCAGACGTAAGACAGCAAAATCTTCCGGTGGTAAACTGGTTAAGCTTATTGGGTCCTTCACGATGTTTGTGAAGATTGAAGAGCAGGCTGTTGTTCAGTTTTATATAGTTCCTCATGTATTGCACCTTTTTATTTTTATTTTTTTTATGTGTTGTACGTTATTTCTGTGGTGTAGTTGCTTTAACACCCTTGCAAGGTAATATATGAGCAAGATTGCATATTTTTAGCAAATCTCAGAAGCTGGCTGGCTTTAGGCCTTCACAATTTTCACAAATGTCCCCCCATTAATAGGAGAGAAAGATAATGGGTGCTGTTGATAGGGCACAGGTTAAAATAGAAATAGTGGTATATAGCTGTTTAAAAATGTACAACTGTGAGATGCTTTCAATTAGCCAACATTTAAAACTGACCTAAGCTGTATTATGTCTTCTTCGGTGACAGTATTGTGGTCACAAGGGTCTTTGAACCATCTGTGACAGCCTGGACGTGAGGTGAGCTAGGGGTTAGGCAAAATGCCAGAGCAGCGTGTCAAGGAGTAGGACGTGGGATCTCACGCTGCTTTGTGTCTACACGTCCCCCAAATCAATACAGATCAATGGAGATCAATATGTCCAAGTGCACTAACCGTGCCATAAAAACCTGAGACATGAGAACGGCCGGCTTCAGGACTTCACAGTCTCATTCAGTGGTCTCAGGGGGACTTTGGCATGTTAACTCATGCAGAATTACAGCTCATACACAAATGTACATATGTTTTTGCAGCACTGTATGTGAGCTTGATGTAATTAAATGTAAATGCGCAGTGCAACCAGATACTGCATTAAAAAAGGAAGCTCTAGACTTCAACAATTAGAAAGAACAGCTGCACACTGGAGGATATCACTTTAAATTGCACTTTTGATTTTTATAATATTCAAACAATCATACTAAATTCATTGTTCATTAGCAGAATTTATAAGAACTATTTAAAAAAGGAACTTAAACTCCCTGGCGGTATGATTATGTCAGGAATTTTGTACCAAAAGCGGTAGAATTTTTGCATGGAAATTTGGTGTTATGTATCGTAGGCCTACAATTCTTAGTAATTACTTACTTAAAGTATACATAGAAACCAATCAGCTTCCAGGGTTTATTGTCAAAGCTTTTTTGAACAAGCTGAAGTTAGAAGCTGATTGGCTACCATGCACAGTTGCACCAAATTTTCCACTCTCCAGTTTTATTAAATCAACCCCATACTATGTTAGTCTTAATTCCACTTTAAAAATGTGATAGCTGAAGTTGGGCTTTAACCACTTGCCGGTACGAGCCTCTAGGGGGGCGAGCGTGCGCCGCCGGAGGTGCTCTCCCGCCCCCGCTCGTTCCCTGGCATCCCACGCACGAGTGAACGGCGGCTCCGATGTCCGCCGGCCACTCGCGATCTCCCGCTGCTTAGGGAGAAAGGCAGGCGGCTGATGTAAACAAAGCCGACTGTCATTCTCCCTGGTGTAAGTGCAGAGATCATACAATCCTGCTATATAGGATCGTATGTCTCTGTGGTTACATCACAAGCCACGCCACTTGACAGTTAGAATCACACCCCTAGGGACACACTTAACCCCTTGATCACTAATAAAGTTAACCCCTTCCCTGCCAGTGTCATTTTTACAGTAACAGTGCATATGTATAGCACTGATTACCGTAGTAATGTCACTGGTACCCCCAAAAGTGTCAAAAATGTCAGTCAGGGGTCCGATCTGTCCGCCGCAATGTTGCAGTCCCGCATAAAAAATCGCAGATCGCCGCCATTACTAGTTAAAAAAAAAAAAAAAAAAAAATGACAGAAATCTTTCCCGTAGTTAGTAAACGCAATAACTTTTGCGCAAACCAATCAAAATCAGCTTATTGTGATTTTTTTTACCAAAAATATGTAGCAGAAAACAAATTGGCCTAAAATGTTAAAAAATTTAGATTTTTACATTTTTTTTGAGAATTTCATATAAAAAAATGTGAAAAATATTGTTAGTTTTTCAAAATTGTCGCTCTTTTTTTGTTTACAGCGCAAAAAGTAAAAATCGCACAGGTGATCAAATACCCCCAAAAGAAAGCTCTGTTTGTGGGGAAAAAAAGGACGTCAATTTCATTTGGGTACAGCGTCGCACGACCGCGCAATTGTCCGTTAAATTCAGGCAGTGCCGAATCGCAAAATAGGGCCTGGTCTTTGAGCATCCAAATCCTCCGGGGCTGAAGTGGTTAAAGTGATTGTAAAGTCTCGTTTAAAAAAAAAACAAAAATACAAACATGTTATTCTTACCTCCTCTGTGAAGTTGATTTTGCACAGAGCAGCCCGGATCCTCCTCTTCTCAGGTCCCTGGCTGGAGCTCCTAGCCCCTCCCTCCTGTTGAGTGCCCCCACAGTAGGCAGCTTGCTATGGGGGCACCCGAGCTGAGCTGCAGCTCCTTGTGTCCATTCAGACATGGAGCTGCCGTTTGGCCCTGTCCCCTCTCTCTCCTAATTGGCTAACTGACTTTGATTGACAGCCGTGGAAACCAATGGCACCACGGCTGTGTCTCGGCCAATCAGGAGGGAGAGTCCTGGAGGGCCGAGGGATTTGTGAACAATGTTGGAGAGAGATGGGGCTCAGGTAAGTATTAGGGGGTGCTGGGGCGGCTGCTGCAGACAGAAGGCTTTTTATCTAAATGCACAGAATGCATTAACCACTTGCTGACCAGCCGCCATAGTTAAACTGCGGCATGTTGGCTCTGTGACGCAAACCAACGTATATGTACGTCTTTTAGTGTAGCAGTTAGTGGGAGCGTGCACGCGCCGATTAGCTAGAGGAGGAGCCAATCAGCGGGTTCAGGGGACTCGATGTCCGCCGGGCAACAGTGATTGCTCCCCACGGAGACAGAACGGTGGTCTGCCGATGTAAACGCAGCAGACCGTTGTTCTGTCAGTGTTGAACACAGGGATCCTGTTTTACTCCTATTTAGGAACACAGGTCTCTGTGATCATCCAGTGAATACAACCCCACACAGTTAGAAAGCACTCCCTAGGCACACATTTATCCCTTTGATCTCCCCTGGTGTTAACCCCTTCCCTGCCAGTGTTATTAGTACAGTAACAGTGCATATTGTTAGCACTGATTACTGTAGTAATGTCACTGGTCCCCCCAAAAATGTAAAAAATTTCATTTATGCATCCGATCTGTTGCAGGCCTGCTAAAAACTGCTGATTGCCAACATAACTAGTAAAAAATAAATAAATAAATAAAAATGACATAAATCTTTTCCCTAGTTTGTAGAAGCTATAACTTTTGCACAAACCAATCAATATACACCGATTGGGATTTTTTTCTACCAAAAATATGTAGCAGAAAACATATTGGCCTAAAATGATGAAAAACGTTGATTTAATATTTTTTTTATTGGGAATGTTTTATAGCAGAAAGTATATAATATATTTTTCTTTTTTTTTTTTTCAGAATCGTTGCCCTTTTTTTGTTTGATACACAAACAAGGGGAGTTGGGACTTTGAGTGAAGGACATGACAAGGCTGGTGGGAAAGTAAATCAATACATTTATTGTTGCATAAAAAATATGAAAACATTGCATGTTACAGGAATTTCATAATGTGTGTGAGCTGATAAGTGGTCCTCGAATCCAGATAAAAAAGAATCAATAATTCCATGAAGTAATAGAGTATATAAACATATGATATTATAATCGCTGCATCAGACAAGCTCAACGCGTTTCGTTGACTGGATCTGCCACTTCTTTAGAAGTAGCTGTGTGATGCATATCTGCAGAAAATATATATATATGTATATAGAAAATTGCAAAAATGATGGATTCAATAAAAAAACTGGGAGGAGAAATGGGGAGGGGGGGGGGTCAAGCACCCATATCCCCAAAACTTACAATGCAGCTCAGGTAGTTTGTGGCGTTGGAGGTAAAACATGACCATGAGTATCCCTCCTGGGAGCTGAGGGGGCAGGCGGACAGGCAAAGCATGCCGCACACAGCAGGAGTATGGGCATGAGTGATAAAGTAGGTAGTAATGCATGTAGCAGCATAAAAGGATATCTATCAAAAAACAAGGAAATAAAGAGAGTATATATTTCATTAAAATCCATAATACTGCTCATGTGGTGAGATAATGTATAGGATCCAAAAGTAAGTGTAAGAAAAAAGTGATGAGTATGAGATAACACAGAGCCATAAACCAGAAAGTGTAACTGATGCATAGAGGTCCAGCAGAATAGACAAGTGAATGAAAACCCACAAAAGTGCACTAAGTGGTAAAGTAAAGAAAAAGAAGTAGGAAAACCCCTGAGAAAAAAATGAGACAAAAAGGGGGGAAAAAGGGGGGGGGGCAAAACAGGTACCCTGAAGGCTCTGAATAGAAACAAGAAAAATCCATGAAATTAGAGAGAGTACCACGGAAAAGGAAAGTGCCAAAAACAAAGCCCAAACCTCCAAACATGTGCGCCTCATACCCACCAAACAACCGTCAAGCAGAATGCCTCCAGCATCATGTCATTGTTCTGAAAGGATCTCCGAAGGGGCCGGGAACGCCGGAGGCAGAGCCGCCCCGTGGGATACCAGAGACACACTTAAGATGGACTGCACAGCCGGTGTGGTGGCACCAAAATAAGACGCCACGTTCGGGCGCGGGGCGTGGCGTCAATGTGCAGCGAGGACGTCCGCCAGACCCCCCGTGCTGGGGGCATTCTGTTTGGCGGTTGTTTGGCAGGTATGAGGCGCACATGTTTGGAGGTTTGGGCTTTGTTTTTGGCACTTTCCTTTTCCATGGTACTCTCTCTACTTTCATGGATTTTTCTTGTTTCTATTCAGAGCCTTCAGGGTACCTGTTATACCCCCTCCCCCCCTTTTTTCCCCCTTTTTGTCTAATTTTTTTCTCAGGGGTTTTCCTACTCTTTTTCTTCACTTTACCACTTAGTGCACTTTTGTGGGTTTTCATTCACTTTTTTATTCTATTCTGCTGGACCACTATGCATCAGTTACACTTTCTGGTTTATGGGTGTGTGTTATACAATATCCCAGAATGCACCAAGGTGACCTGCCCTCTGCCAATCAACAGGACTGTATCAAAAGCCTATGCACCCATTCGTCGGGTTTCCTCCCACTGTCCAACATGCCTCCCTAATGGACCAGCTTGAAACACTCTTCAGACTGAATGAATCGCATACTGAGCACAATGAGCAGACCTCACTAACCGATCCTGCTCCCTGGTAGGCAGAAAGCAATATAGATTTCCTTGCAGCCCCTCTGGTAAGCAGCAGACAGAGCTCAAAACTATACTCTCTCACTAGCACCTACCTAGGAGGGTGCTACATATAATTTATTTATGAATAAAGGACACATTGGAAGGACTCAATTTTTTTTTTTTTTTAATTGGATATTTATTAGGTTCAATGAGTTAATCATTTGTCATATATGTTTTATATGTTTAATTTTTTTAGAAGAGCACGGTATTTATGTTTATAAGGGGAGAGCAGACCTTTATTGTACTTATTACAAAATAACTGTTATCCACTTAGGTAAGGGAGTATATGGTTTGCAGTGCTAGCAGTGGAGTCACTAGGGTTGGTGCCACCTGGTGCGGTAAAACATGGTGTCACCCCCCACTCTCCTGCCTTAGTACAGACTCAACTCCCTTCCAGGCCTCCTTTCCCCAGTATAGAACTGTAGAATGAGTCTCCCCCAGCTCTGAGGGCTCTGTGAGGCAGCCAGAGGCGGTGCTGCAGTGCACATGCAACAGTCACTTGTAGCACCGTGCAACACACACAAAAAAACAATGTCGGGCAGTCGCTGAGTAATCACCATTTATTTCCTCTGCAGTCTTCAGGCAGCTCACCCTATGCAGACTTTCAGCTCCACTGAACCAGTGGCGGCTGGTGCTCCATGGGCCGGGGAGGGCAGCAGACGGCCACACCATACCCTTCCGGACAACACCAGCCCGCACACCGGTCCCCAGGTTACTCACCCTGGACATGTGGAGGGCAGTTGGCAGTCAGCAGCGGCTGCGGCGGCTTTCCCCTCGCTCGGTCTCCTGCGTCTCCTTCCTTCTCGGCCAATGGCATGGCATCTCCTTTCGGCCAATCGGCTAATGGGTCTCAGGACCCGCTTCCTGATTGGCCTTAAGGAGAATCCATGTGACAATAGCGAATATTTACTCGCTATTGTCACACAATTGGGTGGGCTCAGGGCGCAGTGCTCTGCGCCCCGAGTCCATCCTTTTTTGAAGCCAATTAAAGCCTCTGGCTCTAATTACGTGCTTTAACCTCCCTGGCGGTATGATTCTTTTGGATTTTAGGTGCTGAAAGCGGTACTATTATTTTGCATGTAATTCTTGTGAATGAGCAGCCCAAACCAACTGTATACATTTATTATATATATATATATATATATATATATATATATATATATGTATGTATACATATATTATGTATGCATATATTGTATACGTATATATATATATATATATATATATATATAAAATGTATACAGTTGGTTTGGTCTGCTCATTCACAAGAATTACGTATATATATATATATATATATATATATACATATATATGTATATACGTATATACACACATATATATATATATATATATATACACACGTATATATATATATGTATATATATATATATATATATACTGTATATATATATATATACATATATTTACATAAAAAGTACAGTAAAACTGCAGGAAAGGGCACTGGGGGGCAATGTAATGTGATTTTATTTTATTTTGAATAGTATCAGTGTGTTTGGTGTGTTTTACATTTGAATTTGCCGCCGGTTCCACCCCCCGGCGGACGTCACATCGCCGGAGACGGAAGCCGGGGCTCGCAAACGATCGGGAGAGAGCTCCGCCGCCGCACACCGCCCGCATTCTTCGCTGGATCCCGGAGAAAAGGTAAGTAAAACCTCTTCCAGGATCCAGCGATCTTCCTAGCGGTACCCCGAGTGTGGCTCGGGGTTACCGCTTTTGGCTCTAAAATCGAACCCCGAGTCACGCTCGGGAATACCGCTAGGAAGGTTAAAAAAAAAACATTGGAATCCATTGTTCTGGCACCCTGCATGTAGATTAGGGGGCCGGACACATGGATAGGGGGGCTGTGCCCCCCATGGATGGGCCACCCTGCACTGAACGCTATAGAAGCCTCCCTCTCTGCTGCCCACACCTCTGCCCACTTCCTGAACTCCAGATGTTGCTCTCCACTCAACCTTCCCTGTTACACAGTGTCATGGGGAAAAAGTAAACTCAGAGAGCCTGGGCCAGTGGGGAGCCCTGTTCCAAATCTCATAACTGTACACCGACACAAAGCATCATGAGAATTGTAGTCCATCCCTCACCACAGTGCCTATTTTGTCTGCAAGAAAAGACTACAATTCCTACTTGGCCCGAGCCCTCTGAATTTACTTTTCCCCGGTGATACAGTGTGACAGGGAATATTGTAACAGGGGTGTATCCAGTTTCATTATCAGTGGGTCCTACACTATCCATAAAAAAGGGGTGAATCCAGTTTCATTATCAGTGGGTCCTACACTAGCCATAAAAAAGGGGTGAATCCAGCTTCATTATCAGTGGGATCTACACTATCCATAAAAAAGGGGTGAATCCAGTCATTATCAGTGGGTCCTACACTATCCATAAAAAAGGGGTGAATACACACACCTGTACTCTATCAGTGTCCACTATCAAGTAGGTATAGGAGGAGTCGCTTGTAGTGCATTAGCACATCTTTCCCAGCAAGGAGTGTTGTCTCCAAGGGTTAGAAAGGCTGGATTCACCCCTTTTTTATGGATAGTGTAGGACCCACTGATAATGGGGTACTTTGACGCAGTGGTGGGCTTGAGCACGATATGGCCATATGGTGGGACTAAATCCCCATTTTTATTTATGGATTGTCTCCATATTTGATAGTCATTTCTTTTGCATGTGTGCGCTATTCTTTTTTTAATTATAATGTAACAGGGGCACTGGAGCAGGGGTGGGGTTGCAATTGCGATCCCTGTGACCCAGGTAGCTATGCCAGTGGGCATCACCCCCTCTGGCAGGTGTCCCCCAGGTGCAGTCCGCACCCCTGCACCCCCATAGCGACCCCACTGAATGCTAGCAGCCTCCAATGAGTAGGAACATCATAGTAGTAGAGTAAGCGCGGGATCTTGATAGTTTTTCAGCTGTCAGAAAATCATTCATTCAAGAAAAAGTTTCCATCCTGCTCCTCCGCGTTACGAAATCGAATGAATATTCTTAAAACAAAATATGTTTGATCGAAAGTGTATAACCATTTAACAGTGCCCTCTCTCCAGATTTAAAAGGGTGTCTCCATTGCTTCTCTACCCAGAGTGGAGGCACCACAGGACAGGAAGTGTGTTACTGGCCAGATCCCCAGACAAAAATTAAGGAAAAGGAAACTAAAAAAAATAAATAAATGCAGCCGACACATTTAAAGTGGTTCTAAAGGCTGAAAGTTTTTTACCTTAATGTATTCTCTGCAGCCCATGTGACTCTGGTGGCCATCTTGGGGACCTTTTTTGGTTTGTGGTGCTCAGATGCAGTGAAGATCTGTTTTAAATTTTACTAAATCGTAAAATATATTTCATTTTTGTTTTTGAGTTTTATACCGCTTTCGTGTATCTTCTCCTTTATGTATTACATTCTTCACATATGAAAACTCAAGTGTTCGATGTCCTCTTCATAAATTAGCTATATCAAGACATCTGTCTTAGAATCTCATACCTGAGTGTAATGTGCGCCGTAGGCGTTCCAGCAGAGATTTGAGATCCATGTCAGCTGCTGGAGTCTGCCTATTACCTATCATTTTTTTTTCAGCAGATTAGCATTCTTCAGATTAGTCCCAAAATCAGTCTTTCATTGGTAAATATATATTAATCAAATGAATATATTGTCCACATCTAGTCTCCTCCACACTTCTTTTATTGTGCTTGGCTAATGCAAAAGGTGTGAAAAATCTATGGATTGTCCCTTGCAATGGAATTGTGATTGAATTACTTTTATCCGTACGTGATGACAAACAGTCACCTTTATTGCTGCATGATATCTTCTTTTAAGGTTTAATTACGGTCTTTTACATCATTATAAAGTCTTTTTTTTTTTCTGAGTCAAAGCTAGTCCTTCTTCATAGGTGGAGTATACCAAAGACTCATTAAAAGATTTACAATTTTAGATTTGATAAACATCTTGGAAGCACAAGCCAGGCGCCTTAAAGACTTTGAAACGCTGCAGAACGTGCAAGTCATAGCACTGAAATAACAAATTAGAATTTAATGAGAAGACCACACATCCTATTGTTTCTGCATCTGAAAGGCACCCTGTTGTCTATCGTTTCTGGCTAGCGTCCCGCTGATCATTAGCATTCTTTTCTCCTCACTAGCTTCTCAGCTGGAAAACCCATATTTGAAGGTCTGGGTCTGATGCTTCATTTTCTGAAATGTGGGTTGATGGGGGAACTCTGTGAAAGAATTTTTTTTTTTTCTTTTCTGCTACCAAAGGCCAAGGCTGACTCAACCCACAGCCGAATGAGCTTACTCACACTTGCAAGTTCATATGACTACTCCATCACCGGGTGAAAGATCAACAAGGATTTAACTTCAAGGCGAGAGGCCGTACGAAAATGTAGATGAGGAAGGACTTGGCTTAAGAACGAAATCTAATTAAAATATCATTAGCCAAAGCAACATGCTATAGACTCTCTCTGACGGTGCCCCACATCCATCAGTTAGGAATGGCTGTTGGGGGAAAAATGTTTATTTGGAATGAAGGGACTTGAGTTACCCTGATTAGTTTAACTGCATTTCAAAGATCCAGATACAGTTACTCGAGCTGGCTATACACTAATAGAATTACTGTCAACATTTTTCATTTTAAGAATGTTCATTTTTTTATTTTCTAATGGTTAGTGGGGTCAAATCGACATTCGTTTTCGAGAGCAACGATGGGAAAATTCAAAGGAGCAGGATGGAAAATTGTTTGTAACATTTTCTAACAGTAAATGTGATTTTCATTTGGTCAAGTCCATTGTTTCCAAATGGAATGTTAAAAGCAAACAAGTAGTTTTCTAAAGACTTTCATTAAGTCATCAAATTTATTGAGAATTTTCACACACATTTTAGTTCAAATGTTCATAGGAACGTCCATTTGAAAATCTATTAATGTACGACTCGCTTTTGTATTAACAAACTATTTTATTTTCCATTGTAGATCAGTTACTTAAAGCAGTACTAAACTCTCTCTATTAAAAATATATTTTTTTAATCCTTATGCTGCTAGCATTAGTAAATGACTAGGAAGACATATTATATTTACTTGTTTTACATTTTTTTTACATTTTTTTATTTTATTATTACATATTTTATTTTTATTTTTTCATTTCATTCACTTCTTTCCTGCTTTCTGGCCTAGATGTCATACATCCAAGGGGTCTTCATGGGCAATTTTTTTTCCTTTTATCTGGAGGGGGGGAGGAGGGGTTTTCTCAGCTAAGCACACCCTCCTGCCTACATGCCTGAGCACATGGCAGAAGGATTCCAAGAAGCAAATGCTACATGAACTATCTGCTCTTACTCAAAACGGCCATGGCTAGAAAATGTTAGGGGGATGTTTTTCAAAGTGATTTCTCAACAAAATAAAGCATGGAGACATGGGTAAATGGGGGACTTTGCTTTAAATATTAAAAATGTATTAAATAGTGTTTTTTGGTGCTCAGATAGTTTAGTTCCACTTTGAAGTTATTTTAAAGGTACAAGATTTTTTACTTTAAAGCATTATATGCATTATGGTAAAAAACCTTCTGCAAGCAACTCCCCCCCCACCACAGCCCTCTATTTACCTAAACCAAATATCAATTCAGTAATGTTCACAAGTCCAGTGGCTCTCCCGGCTTTCTCTCTCCTCATTTGACAGCCAGGAAGCAATGTTCTCAGGGAGTGCCATCACTGAGCCAACCCTCCTACCCGGGACACCCTTCCTGTAAATCATATTTAAAAGGGTCTCCTGGGAAGTCGCTATCGCAGCTTCCAACAAAATGGCCGCATTTGGAATCTGATGAAAAAATCTTCAATGCAAAAAAGATCAGTTGAGAGGCAAAATAATAGGAGCCAGACCCCCCGCCCCCCCTCCTCATATTACCAGGCAATTTCAGTACTGCTATAGACAACCTAAGAGGATGTGAACCCCATAGGAACTCAACCACAATAGAATCTATGCCCGGAAAGACTTGTTTTGGCAAGTGGGATAGTATGTACAAAAACTTGGGGAGAAAAATAATTTTAATAGATTTAGATAATTAGATAGGTAGGTAGGTAGATACAGTAGGTAGGTAGATAGGTAGATAGGTAGATTCTGCCATTTATGTACTTTCTCACGAAAAACTCCTATTATCAGTGACAAGTTAACCTCCAAAAATTTAGAGATAGGGAGCTGAACTTGAATCCCCAGATACCTAAAAGATCCGAACAATGGAATGGTGCAATTCCCAGGAACCATCACCCCATCATCAATAAGAAACATGGACAACTTGGCCCAATTAATGCAGAAGCCAGAATAGTCCCCAAACTCTTGAATCAGAGCAAATGCAGCTGATAGTGAGGGGGTCCGGGTTCTGAAGATATAGAGGCATATCGTCCATACCTGGAAAAGGTGTCACATAACCGTAATTTCGCAGCTAGGGGCTCTATGGCCAGGGCGAACAGGACAATGGGCACCCCTGCCTGGTCCCCCAGAAAATAGGAAAGGGCTCAGAGATAATACCATTTACCCATAGCCTTACCATTGGTTCAGTATACAGCAATCTCTTCCAAGAGACAAAAACAGGTCCAAAACCATAGGACTCCAACAGATAAAATAAATAGGGCCACACCACTGAGTCAAAGGCTTTCTTAGTGTCTGAGTTATCATGTGAAGTTTGAAGTTTGACAAAGAGTCTCACATTCATCTGGACACATCTGCATGGCATAAATCCCATTTGTAAAATCTATGTATAAAAAATGGGTTTTGGCATTATCACCATAACCATAATGACCATAAGGACCAGCAAGGATAGCTGGAACAATGGACTATTTAAAAGGACACTGCACATAATCCATGGACTGTTCACTAAGCACAGATCACTTTTGCACCAATATGGTTTATATGTGATTACATAGAGTGTTTGTGATTTGAGTGTAATTGGAAGCTCACTCCACTTAGGCGCTATTATTTTAGCACTGGCCCTTTAGTAATTTTTGCACATAACTTCTTGCAAATGTTGCACAATAACTTATATTTTGCACTTTAGTAATTTTTGCACATAATTTTTTGCATATGTTGCACCATAATTTATATTTTTTTTTATTTGTGTTTTTTGGAGAATGATATGCATATGGGTATACTAGTATATAACTGCACATAGAGCAGCGCCAAAACCCATTTTTTATACATAGATTTTACAACAGGCACTATCTAGGTAGCAGTCTAATTGGGGGCAGCAGCTCGAAGCACTTTTAGAACATTATCACATTGTTTGGTAATTATCCATAGCGTAGACTACACTTATATATTTATTTCTAAATCCTGTTTGATCCACATTAATACGTTTTAGTATAACAGCCTGAAGTCTACCCGCTAAAATCTTAGCAAGAATTTTTGTGTCAGCATTCATCAGCGAGATTGGGCGATAGGAGTCACACTCTTTAGGATCCTTCCCACTTTTAGGGATTAGGATGCTCGAATTCTAATGGTTAGTGGAGTTGAATTGATGTTTGCTATCGACCACGCAGACAAAAATTGCAGGATTAGTGTTTTTTTTTTTAAGCACAAGCAAATTATGCTATGAATGTGGTTATCGTTTGGGAATATCCTATGTATTTTAATACAATTTAATTTGTAATCTGTGGTTCCAATTAGTAGCAGGTCTGGATGAAATTTTAAGGGCTTTAAATGAAATTGGTTTACTCAATAATCGCAATACTGTTCTGAACTTTAAAAAAATTCTATCAATGCATTGCCACCTTTAGGATTGGTAAACTGCAATATAGTACATTTTTGCACTTTAGTTTAGATTTCCTTTAATGTTTGATTTCTAAAAGATTTTGGCCCTGGTATACATCAATAAATACACTCACCAGACACTTTATTAGGTCCCTTTTCTAGTACCGAGTGGGACCCCTTTTTGCCTTCAGAACTGCCTTTATTCTTCGTGGCATAGATTCAACAAGGTGCTCTATTGGATGAGATGTGGTGAGTGTGGATCCCATTGGAGTACAGTGACCTCATTGTCATGTTCAACAAACCAGTAGTGAGATGATTTGAGCTTTGTGACATGGTGCATTATCCTGCTGGAAGGAGCCATCAGAAGATGGGTACGTTGTAGTCATAAAGGGATGGACACGGTCAACAACAATACTCGGGTAGGCCCTGGCCTTTAAACGATGCTCAATTGGTACTAAGGGGCCCAAAGTGTGCCAAGAAAATTTCCCTCACACCATTACACCCCCACCAACCTGAACCATTGCTACAAGACAGGATAGATCCATGCTTTCATGTTGTTTATGCCAAATTCTGACCCTGCCATCTGAATGTCACAGCTGAAATCGAGACTCCTCGGACCAGGAAATGTTTTTCCAATCTTCTATTGTCCAATTTTGATGAGCCTGTGCAAATTTTTGCCTCCGTTTCCTGTTCTTAGCTGACAGTAGTGGCACCTGGTGTGGTCTTCTGCTGCTGTAGCTCATCTGCTTCAAGGTTGGATGTGTTGTACGTTCAGAGATGGTATTCTACATACCTTGGTTGTAGCGAGTGGGTATTTGAGTTACTGTTGCCTTTCTATCATCTTGAATGGATCTACCCATTCCCCACTGACCTCTGACATCAACAATTTTCCTCCACACAACTAGATATTTTCTCTTTTTCGGTCCATTCTCTGTGAACCAGAGAGATTGTTGTGTGTGAAAATCTTAGTAAATCAGCAGTTTTTTGAATACTCAGACCAGCCCACCAACAAACATGCCACATTCAAAGTCACTTAAATCCCATTTCTTCCCCATTCTAATGCTCAGCAGGGATGGGCTCAAACATCAGGTGTTCGTTTGTTCACTGAACACATGGACACCTGGGGTGCTTGGCGGGAAGTTTGCCCACCAATGAGCGCCCCGTAATACACTGCGATCTCGCAGTATTTGATTGCTGATGATTGGCCAAAGCATGCACCTGACCTGTATGCTTTGGCCAATCACAGCACAATGTAATGTAAAAGCTATGATTGGCCAAAGGCAGGGTGCCTTTGGCCAATCATGGATCAGGGGCTAAGTACAGGCCCCACACTATATAAGGCTGCTTACACTACAGCCGTATATAGTGTGTGTTAGTGGAGATTAGGCAGGGTAGTTAGTGGATCGTGTGTTCAGTCAGTTTAGTGCAGTCAGTGTAGTGTAGTGCTGTGCTGGGCTGTGATTCTTGTGTAACACAGTGTGGTGCCACCGAAGTGTTGGTATATACAACAGATCTGTGATCCCATTTTTGTTTTTCATTGATATTTTTTTTTTGCAGCAGCAGCATCAGGTTCTGTTGCTGGCTGCATTATTAGTATTCCCCCACCTGTGTCACAGGTGCTATCCCTTCTGCGTCAGCAGTGGTTTTCTTTCTTTTTTAATTTTTTTTGTGACGCAGCAGCACTAATAATATTTAGGGCATAATTGCTGTCCCCCCTTCTGCGTCGCAGGTGCTATTCCTTCTGGGTCAGCAGTGGTTTCCTTTTTTGTGGCGCAGCAGCACTAATAATATTTAGGGCATAGTTGCTGTCCTCACTTCTACATTGCGCGTGTTCCTCTTTCTGCATCAGCGGTGTTTTTTTTTTTTTTTTGGTGCAATAGGACTAATAATATTTAGAGCATAATTTCTGTCCCCCCTTCTGAGTCGCAGGTGTTCCTCTTTCTGTGTCAGCAATGATTTTCTTTTTTTTTTCCAGCAGCAGCACTAAAAATATTTAGGGCATAATTGCTGTTCCTCCATTCTGCATTGCAGGCATTCCTCCTCTGCATCAGCAGTGGTTCCCGTTTTTAATTGGCTTTCTTAATTTTTTTCTTTATTAAAATAAACTATAATAAAATGATTAAGTTAAAAAAATGCCCCCCAAAAAAATAAAAAACAATAATAAAATGGTTTATAGTGCACCAAACACAAAAGTATTGCACCTAAGCACCATATTTCTATCCCATACTCTAATAAAATGTTATAAAAATCCCCCCAAAAAATCCCCATCATGTCCGAAAGGCCAACAAGGAGAGGCAGACACCCACAAGCCACTAAATGAGGGCAAGCAGCCTCTGTGTCCACAATGAAAAGTGGTGGTCGCGGACATGGTGCATCCTCTGCAGGTGGGGTACGCTAGTCCTTTTTTTCTGGTGCTGGCCGTGTTATTGAGCCACAACATGCAGAAGAGTTGGTGGAGTGGAAAACTAAGCTGTCCTCATTCTCCTCATCCTCTGTCACCCAGGCTCATACTAGTTTGCCTTCCACCGCAGCTGCCACAGCGGCCTATTCCACAGGCTCCTTGTCCATAGCTACTCCTTCCATAGCCCCACTGTCATGCACAAAGGAGTCACCTGAATGATTCTATGATAGTGAAAGTTATATGCTGCTGGAGGATGCACAGCAATTTGAATGGTCCGAAGGTTGGTTCCCAGGTTGAGGAAGGGAGTAATGTGAGCGTAGAGAGAAGAGGTGCCAATGATGGACAAGAAACTAGCAATCATGTTCCCCCTGCTGCAGCATACTGCCAAGTTTGCTGCAGTGACGGGGAGGGAGGGGATGATGAGGTCACTGACTGTACTTGGGTGCTTGAGAGAAAAGAGGAGGAAAGTGAGGAGATGGAGGAAAAACTCCAATGAGGCAGGATGTTTGAAGCCAGAACAGCAGCCGCTTGGGCATCACATGCTTGACAAGACATATGACGGCCTGCCATACAGTCTGTTGGCAACAGCACCTGAAAGACCTACATCATAAAAAAAAATGTTGATTTCCCCTTGCTTCTCATCTGGGATCTCTACCTCTACTATACCTCAAGTCTTCTCAAAACCTGCACTGAGAGGAATGATGGTATAGAAATGGGTGCCACAGGTACTTGCACCCAATCTGCAGTACAGCACCTGTTGACTTCACCAGGCAAATTTTCGCTACCCCAGTTGCTGAACTGTAAAAAAAAAAAAAATACTGTCCCAGCCATCCACATGCTCAGAGTCTAAATGCTAGCTTGGCCAAATTGCTAGCACTGCAACTGCTGCCTTTTCATCTGGTAAACTATGCCCACTTTTGTGAATTTGTGGAATGTGCTGTACCACAGTAGCAGGTTCCAAAGAAAAAAAATAATTTTCACGTAAGGCCATTCCAGCTCTGTACCATCATGTGGAAGGCAATGTTTTGGCTTAATTGGGCAGAGTGGTCAGCAGCAAGGTTCACATTACTGCTGATCGTTGGTACAGCAGGCTTGGTCAGGGACATTACATTTCCTTCATGGCGCACTGGGCAACTCTGCTGGCAGCTGGAAAGGATGCAGGGCAGGGTTCAGTGCTGGTGATTGTTCCGCCACTATGCCTCCAAAAAGCTATGGGTGATTCTGCCACATCTGGCTGCTCCGCCTCCTCCTTTTCTTCTTCCGCTATGGCCTCTTCTGCTGAATTGTCCTCTGAAGCAGCAGTGCTCCCTAAGCGCTCAAGGGGCTATGCAAGCAGTCAGGCTAAAAGATGCCATGTGGTGCTTCAGTTGGTCTGTCTAGGTGACAGGAGCCACACCAGGCCAGAGATTCTGTCAACTCTGCAGGGGCAGGCTCAGAGGTGGTTGACACCATGGCAGCTTGAGCCAGGAATGGTTGTATGCGACCATGGCACCAACCTTCTCTCCGCCCTCCAACAGGGACACTTGACACATGTTCCATGATTGGCACATATCCTGAATTTGGTGGTGCAGTGTTTCTTGAACAGATACCCGGGCTTACAAGATCTTCTAAGGCAGGCCAGAAAAGTCTGTGGCCGTTTCCGGCGGTCATACAATACCAGCTCTCGGCTGGCTGACATTCAACGAGAATACATTACAACTGCGAGCAAGTTTAAATGACATTTTTTTCCTTTAGAAATGTCAGTATTGCTGCAGGCACTATACATTGTACAGATGCGCTACTTTACAGGCAGGCAAAGGGGACCCCCAGGCACTATATTTAAAGGAAGTTTTCATTTTTATTGTTTCACTTTAAGCATCATTAAAGTCACTGCTCCTTGAAAAACGATCATAAAAAAAAAAAAAAAAAATTTGCATTGATACATGTCCCCCAGGGCAGTACCCGAGTCCCCATACAATTTTTATGGCAATAACTTGCATATAAGCCTTTAAAATGAGGACTTTTGATTTTTTCATGTTAATTTCATATAGACTTTAATAGAGTTTGCATGTTCGCTAATACTTTTTTCCTGTTCAAGATGTTCTGGTGTGAATCGAACAGGGGCACGTTCGGCCCATCCCTAATGCTCATTTTGAACTTCAGTAAGTCATCTTCACCACGTCTAGATGCCTAAATGCATTGTGTTTCTGTCATATGATTGGCTGATTAGCAATTTGTGTTACCAAGCAATTGAACAGGTGTACCTAATAAAACGGCCAGTGAGTGTATATAAGTGTTGTGGTTAGACAGGCATTTTAATAACCTCATGACGGATCAGAGATTCGGGAAATTTTGCATTGCCGAGGGAGGGGTGTTGTTTTATCTCTACCTTGTCAAAGAAATCATGAGGAATCTTGCACATTTTTCCCTATTAAATAATTTTTCAAAAAGTTCCTGTATTATTATTATCTTGCAGTATCATATAAATACTTTACAGAGTTGAATGGTTTCTTTTGTGACCCAATCTTCAGCTGCATATGAAGACATTTAAGTGGAAATCAAACAAATATTTAGAGTTTTGGGTGGAGTTAGACAGAGTTTGAGCAAACCAGGCTTTTTCTGTTCTCCACGACCCCAGATCTCTGTCACTTCCAATCAGGGTGTGATACCTACACTCAGGGCTTTTTTTCTTAGAGAACAGGTGCAGGTATTCCCTTCCTCCCCAGAGTCACCACAGGTCTCCACCCCTACCCATCTCTGAGCACTATCTCTTGTCTCTGCCCCCTACCCACCTCTGAGCACCATGTCTTTTCTTCACCCCCTACCCACCTCTGAGCACCATCTCTTGTCTTCACCACCTTCCCACCTCTGAGCATCATCTCTTGGCTCTGTCCCCTATGCACGTCTGAGCACTATCTCTGGTTTCTACCCCCTACCCACCTCTAAGTACCATCTCTTTTCTCTGCCCCCTGCCAACCTTCGAGCACCATCTCTTGTCTTCACCCCTACCCACCTCCGAGCACCATCTCTTGTCTCTGTCCCCTACCCACCTCCGAGCACCATCTCTAGTTTATGCCCCCTACCCACCTCTGAGCACCATCTCTAGTTTTTGCCCCCTACCCACCTCTGAGTACCATCTCTTTTCTCTGCCTCCTACTAACCTCCGAGCATCATCTCTTATCTCTGCCCCCTACCCGCCATGTGTGTGGCCACCTTTAGATCCCATGTTGATCATTTACCAGTCCCATGCCAATGTCTACTGGGTTGAAACAACATTACTTAAAAATAATGATCCAATTATTGCATGGTCTGCTGATTGTGCAACAGTACCTGCCTAACCGATAACTTTAGAAATCAGTAAGAATTGATCTCTTCTCTGATCTGTTAGCAGTAAACTGATATCTGATTGGGTTACATGAGTTTCTGCACTTTGACTCATCATAGCTTCTCTTTGCACTTTCATATTAAATAAATCTGCTTCTGCATGACAGGTGCACTTTCAGCCATAAAACATTGGTGACCACACTTTATTAAAAACTGTTAAGAGCTTTATAAAATCATATCAAGGAAAAGTATTGATTACTGAAAAACTGTTTATTACTGTAGATGATTTCATCTCAGCGGAGAACAAACTAGATTAACATAATACCTTGTGATAAATCAATTTGGAATACATTACAGATGTTAGCCTTGATCTTGGTGCAGCTCTACTACATGTGAACTCTTTTCCTGCTTTCTGGCTCAAGGTAAAGGCGTGTTTGTAGCTTAGCCAAAGGAAGTGTAATGAGCTTGGATATTACTGTGCAATGTGAATAATAATGGAAAAGTATTTATCATCAAAGGGTGTCATCCAAGAATGACTAAAAGTTTCAAAAAAATAAGTGATATATCTAAAAATAAAGTAAAACCTTGGTATACGAGTAACACAGTTTACGAGCGTTTTGAAAGACGAGCAACTTTTTTTTTCTAAACGTTGCCATGGTTTGCGAGCGCTGTCTTGATATAGAAGCAATTTCTGAGCCTTAGTTTTAATGTAAAAAAAAGAATGACACTCACAATGTTAAAGTGTTTGTTAACCCACACTGCTATGTTGCTATACTCCTCTTTGTTTCCCTATGCTAGGTGCTCCTGTCATTGTGTTTGATAAAAAAAAAACGGTCTTTACCCGATTTCAGAGCGCCGATCAGCCATCACGTGACCGGCTGCCTCTCTCCTTTCCACGCCTGACAGCTGCAGTGGGTGGAGCTGAGATTCCAGCCAGGAGGGAGGAAGGAGAGGAGGAGAGGAGGAGAGAGGCAGCCGGTCACGTGACGGCGGAGCGGCACTCTGAAATTGGGTAGAGCCAGCATTTTTTTTATAAAACACAGTGACAGGAGCAGCTAGCATTGGGAAACAAAGAGGATTATATAAGATAATAAAAGGTTTTTCAGCATTAGAAGGGGAGGGGGCGGGCACCTGACAAAGGCCAAATTACACAGTACACTTTATACTGTATTTTGTATTGCCGTAATCATTTTTATATGAATATATGGTTGTGGAATGAATCATCTGAGTTTCCATTATTTCTTATGGGGAAATTTTCTTTGATACAAGAGCGCATTGGATTACAAGCATGTTTCCAGAACTAATTATGCTCGCAAACCAAGGTATTACTGTACAGTATTAAAATATAAAATACAGACGTATTTAATAAGAAAGATACAGACATAGTTATCTCTGCAATTTTTGTAAAATTGGCCTTCGCAGAAAATACTTTTGTAAATGTTAATTTCCAAAACTTAACTGGATTATTAAAAAAAACACAAAGGAGTGCACAGCTGAAGTCAAATGTTCTGTTTCTGTCTACACTATACTGATAAAAAAAGTTAAAGTAAGGCTCATGTATGACAGCCTAAACATTTACCAGATCAAGTTGCTATGTAATGCACATGGCAAAAAAATGTCTTTACCTTCCCTGACTGAGTCAAATCCACCTTCATTTGTGTCTCATACACTCCCTTTCCCAGACACTGCATTGCTTTTAACCCTGAAAGCAGGGGGAACCTGGGGAAGGACCGGTTATGGTCAGGTGCTGATTGATAAGCTACAGGCCCTCTGCAACCTTAGTTTCATCCCACTGTAGTGCAAGCAGGCACTGCCTATATTAGAGTGGCAACTCTGCTCTATCTTCAGAAACAGTGCAGCCTTGTTGTCACCACATCATAGGAAGCTGCATTAGATGGATTTCACTGGTAGGTTCAACCGGTAAAGAGATTAAAAGCTGAAATTCAATTTTCCTGTCACTGTAAATAGTTTATATGGACCAAGCTGGCCCAAACAATCTTTGTCCACAAAGTATTACCAAATTATTCAGCGGCTGTGAGTGCTGTATAATATTGCATCACAGTGGCTAGGTAGTTAGCACATCCACCTGGCAGCACTAGGGTCATTGGTTCAAATCCCAATCATGGCACTACCTGCATGTAGTTATCATGCTGTGCCTGTGTGGGTTTCCTCCCACACTTCAAAAAACATGCTAGTAAGTTCATTGGCTCCTGGATATATTTGCCCTGGCATATGTATGTATGAATGTGAGTTAGGGACCTTAGATTATGAGCTGCTTGAGGACAGGGATGAATGTGCAATATATATGTAAAGAGGTCTGTAAATTGACAGTAATATATAAGAACCTGTAATAATAAATAAAATTGCATCAGCCATGTACAGTTTTCAGCACTGTATTTCAAGAGGATCATGGGTGACTTCCTGGAACAAACTTGAGTAAGGTTGAGTGCTGCTCAACTATCCAGAGGAAGCCTTGTTTTTTATCAATTATTACAAGGCTTCCTTTGATTGGCCAAGGTGGATAATCGGGCACTGGAATCCTGGCTTGCCCTGACCTTGCTTGAATGCTACCTGACCTTGGCTTGTCTCTGGATTTTTCACTGTCTCCTGCTCATCTGCCTGATTCTACGTGGCTGACCTCCGCTTGTATCCTGACCATTCTCTGCCTGCCATCCATGCCTGTATCTGCCTACCTGTTGCTGACCTGGCTCCTCTGATCTTGCATCCAGTTATCCACCTGTCGTGCTCTGCATGCTACCTTGTCCCTGCTGGTCCTTCACCTGCTGAGGGCTGCCAGCCCTTCCCCACCTGCTACCTGCCAGCTGTCTGCCAAGCACCTGCAGTCTGCCCAGTCCATGGTCTACTGTCTCTGCTGCCATCTGCTGTTCCAGCGATCTTACCTGTCTCTGGGGACACACCTGCTACCCAATGCAGCAGCTGACGGAACATCGTACAGGCACTCACACCTCGCTGCGCTGTCGCGGCCCCTGTCACAACATCAGTGGTCCCTGAACTGGGGCTATAAGAGAGGCCTTCCTCTACAAGTCATGCTCTGCCACAATGTACGTGATAAGTATATAGAGGATGCTACCACAGTAGGAAACAGTGCTGACAGTAATGGAAAACAGCAATGTGAAACAGTTCATTTTGACCAGCTTGTACCAATCAAACTATTTAAGGTGACCCGGACTTCAACCTTAAAGTATAACTAAAGGAAAACTTTTTTTTTAGTTTTGGATAGAGTTGAGAGGGATTGGAACCCCTGTTTATTTTTATTGCTGTCTGTGCCCCCGTTAAATGGATTTACCCTCTCTATTTGTCCTGCTTACCATTCTCATTGAAAGTGAAATTAACAAAAAAATCCCAAATAGGATTGGGGATGCTCATGACTAAAACAGAACTGTCACTTGTCACAGCACAGGAAAAAGGGCCTTTAAGTCGATTCTGAAACTCCTGTGTCTCAGCATCCTTCTGTGAACAAGGTGATCAGCAGCCATTTATCTTCTGGAGAATCAATCAACCTCCAAGGGATTCCAACCTGTTCCTAATCTTCTGTCGGAGAGTCACCAGCCTTCATGGGACTCCATCCTGCCTCCAGTAAAGATCAGGAGCACCAGGACTCAACTCCAGGCCTCATCACACCCAGGCCCTTTCAGGCAAGCAGACCCAAAAAAACAGCTCCATCACCCCCACCCTTCCCAGACCAGAGCATTTGGGTAAGTGAGCTTGCATCAGCCAGCCCTAAATATTTATACCCTTTCCCATAATGCACCACAGGCAAAGGAAGCTCCTAGTGGTGGGCTGGGAAAATATATGAATATACATAATCTATACTTACTGTAGGATCTCTCACTAATATCAGAGGTGACAGTATCACCTACTGATTGAAGGGATCAAACATTGTAGTTCAGACAAAAGTAAATGTGAGTATTTTTTATAAAAGCATGTGGCTGTTTAAAGATTGTTTATAGATGAGAAGAAGCCAAACCAATGAAAATGGATAGGGGGACATCTTCTGCCCATGGGTATATCACTTGGATGCTGCATGCTTCAGCTTCACTTAGCGAAAGCAATTTATGGAAATTAATCTTTTCCATTTTTTTCTTTGAAAAATACCCTAAACCTGTGATAAATAATAATACAACAATATGTAAACTAAAGGACTTACAAACTAAAATATAACAAACTACTGCTAAAGATAAAATGTAAAGAAATTGGTCATAAGAAAATGTAAATTGAGTATAATTAAAAATGCAATCTGATAGTTATTTGTCTCCCTCATTACTGGAATTATTTTCAAACACTGCAGGAACTCAAATGGGTTAAGAAGATACTCTGATTATAGTCGTTTAAAGTTTAATAAGCAAAAGTATAAAAAAGAGGCGCACCAGACTAACAATAGTTGATTATTTGTAATTATTATTATTCAAAAGGCAATGTGTTTCGGAAGTGGCAATAAATTATCCCTGGAAACCCTTAAAATGAGTTTGATTTTAAATAGAGGATACAAATATTACACTATATCTAGATCTTATTATTGGTTTGGCACTCCTTTTTTTTTTTTACTTTTGAATACATTTATATATGATCCAAATTATGACCCTTGTATGCTTCAAATTAGACTGCATACCCATGTAAGGCACTGACCTACTTCAGGGAATCCAGCACTCCACAGATCTACCTTCCCTTGAAGTCAAAGTTTTAGGCATCATGTACACAGGACACTTGGAACTTGACAGCTAGTAACCGATGGTTAAAAGCGTCTGTTTTGCCACGTTTACATGCCGCTTTTATGCACGTTTATCGGTGTTTGCATTTAGAAGCGTTTTTACAGTGTAAAATGGTCAGACATGTATCCCCATTGAAAACCCCTATAAATGAAATTCTTATAAAAATTTGTACTGTTTACCATTCTCATTGAAATTAACGTAATAAATACCAAAACAGGGTTGGGGATGCTCATGGCTAAAGCAAAACTGACACTTGTCACAGCACAGGAAAAAGGGCCTTTAAGTTGATTTTGAAACTCCAGTGTCTCAGCATTTGTTAACTCGTTCACGTCAAAAGGCAGTTGCAAGATGATTTTGCGTTTAGGTCCCAGACCTACGACCCTTCAGTTCTACTCCCTCGTGCAGGAGATGTACAGGCACACAGCACTCAAGCTTGGTGGAAATACATCTGATTTGTTTATTTACAGCTCACACATTTATAGGTCATTTCAGCGGGAAAAAAACTGTTTAAACTGGTGTACAATCCATGGGTCAGTTTTAACAATAGAATATACCTAATAAGACAATACATGAAAAGGTTTTGTTGTCCCTAACACATTGATGTAAATGTGAGACGTCTTGTGTCTGAAGTTGCTTATTTGTGGAAGGGCCTTCCCGTCTATGCTCAGCTGTCTGATGTGTTAATATGTAAGTACTTATCAATGTATTCAGGTGTCTTCTGTAATCTATATGTAAAGTCTAATTGTTAAGTGTCCAGTAGGTATGGCTGAGATGTGTTGATGCTGTCTGAAATGGTAAAGAATGACTTGTTAATGTAATTTCCAGAGACCACATTCCATTGTGAGTTGGGCACTAGCTGCTACTTTGTACCTCCTGGGGAAGTACTGAAATTCAGATGGCCTTTACCAAGAGCCAAACCCTACTCATAAGAGCCCAACCCAAGTACCCCTTAAAACTGCAGCTATCTACACTATTCCAATTACTGTGAAAAAATACAAGGGTGCCAATTCTACATTCCTATACTGATGCCACACTACCCATAGTAACAGGAAGTAATTGTCTGTTAACCACTTTAAGACCGGGCCTATTTTTGACACTTGGTGTTTATAAGCTAAAATCAGTTTTATTTTTTGCTAGAAAACTACGTAGAACCCCCAAACATTATATATATTTTTTTTAGCAGAGACCCTAGAGAATAAAATGGAGATCGTTGCAATATTTTTTATCACACCGTATTTGCGCAGCAGTCTTCCAAACACAATTTTTTAAAATTAAAAAATAAGAAAACAGTAAAGTTAGCCCAATTTTTTTCCATAATATGAAAGATAATGTTACGTAGAGTAAATAGAAACCCAACATGTAACCTTAGCTGAAAGCCGGTTGCCCACCGTTTTCAAAAATACCGGGGTTATGGCAGCTATCTGCTGCCATAACCCCAGTATTTAGCGTCAAAGAACCAACGTAAAACTGTGGCGGGCGGACGGTAAGTGGTTAAAGTAACGCAGTGCCGAATTGCAAAAAATGGCCTGGTCATTAAGTGGGTCATAATGTGAAAGATAATGTTACGCAGAGTAAATAGAAACCCAACATGTAATGCTTCAAAATTGCGCACGCTCGCGGAATGGCGACAAACTTTAGTACTTAAAAATCCCCATAGGTGACACTTTAAAAACTTCTACAGGTTACCAGCTTAGAGGGTTGGTGAAATTCTCGCGCTGTCTCTCTAATTATTGTCTACAAAATAGGCACCTTTAATGCTGCAGGTACTAAAATTGGTAACCTACACAATACAGATAAATAAAGTTGGGGGGAGTACCGCGCTTTAAAAGTGCTTAAATAACATAGATAAAAAAATATATAAATATGTAAATAAGTGAAAAAGTGCCAAAGTGCTTCTTAAATAATATTAAAATTAATGTGTCTTAATGTATACAATAATACAATCCAATATAATTCATACAATAAATATAATAGGTGATGAAATATTCACTAAAAAAATAGATCTTATTGAAATCAACTATATCAATCCATTATACAGTGAAAAATGTATATAAAATTAAAATCGGTGACTTATTTAAATATAAAAAGTGCTCTAAATAGGTGATATCCAATAAAGTGCTGAAGTGTCCTTTTAAAATTATTTTTATAAATATATAGTGTGATGAACACAATCTTCTTAATCCAAATTTCACATGCAGGTGCTTCGTGCGGTGCCCACTAGGTGTCCTAAGCGCTCACCTCACTGCTCCTTTAAAAGAGCCTTAGGTTGTATTCCCCAGTGTGCTGTTCCTTCCTCCTTATTGGCATATATGTACCATTATAAATCCTTGGTTATATCTCCCTTGTAAATGCAGCTATCTTCCAGGGGATATATGCGGTTCTTTGTATCCAAAAAAATCAAATTGGGCCCAACATAGTGAAGTACGTCCCATAAATTTTATTTAGAAAAGTAAGAGTAACACTCACATTGCTTTGCGTCTTGTTTCTAGCATAACATACGATCCTTTGCCGATACGTCACTTCCGGTTTAGCTATCCTACGCGTTACGCTGCGTCATCACGCAGCTTCTTCCAGGGATCACACTATATATTTATAAAAATAATTTTAAAAGGACACTTCAGCACTTTATTGGATATCACCTATTTAGAGCACTTTTTATATTTAAATAAGTCACCGATTTTAATTTTATATAAATTTTTCACTGTATAATGGATTGATATAGTTGATTTCAATAAGATCTATTTTTTTAGTGAATATTTCATCACCTATTATATTTATTGTATGAATTATATTGGATTGTATTATTGTATACATTAAGACACATTAATTTTAATATTATTTAAGAAGCACTTTGGCATTTTTTCACTTATTTACATATTTATATATTTTTTTATCTATGTTATTTAAGCACTTTTAAAGCGAGGTTACCAGCTTAGATTTACAGAGGAGGTCTAGGACTCAAATTTTTGCTCTCACTCTAACGATCGCAGGGATTCCTCACATGTGTTGTTTAAACACAGCTTACATATGTGGGCGGGACTTCCGTAGACGTTCGCTTCTGCGCGCAAGCTAATGGGGACAGGGTGCTTTAATTTTTTTCTCCTATTTATTTTCTTTATTATTTTTTATTTTTACACAGTTTTAAAAAATAAAAAAATGTGATAATTTTTATTCCTATTACAAGGAATTTAAACATCCCTTGTAATAGAAATAGGCATGACAGGTCCTCTTAATTGTGAGATCTGGGGTAAAAAATACTTCAGACCTCACAACTACATTAAAAAAGAAAAAAAAAAAAACATTGAAAAAAAATCGGCCCTTTGCTAGGCAAGGACGTTTGATGTCGCTCCGGTCCTCCGAGACCATAAAGTCGAGTGGGGGCCATCTTGCCCTCACCGGACTCCCTGTATCTGAGGATCCGGGACCGGATCGTTTTCCCCATTGCCAGCGGGTCCGGTAAGCGGGGAAAACGTCCGGGACGCGGCGGGAGGGGGGGGGACCTCTTCCGCCACACCGTAAGGGTGATCTGTGGTGAATCCACTGCTGGGACTAACCTTATCTGAAAGCCGGTTGCCCGCCGTTTTAAAAAATGCCGGGGTTATGGCAGCTATCTGCTGCCATAACCCCAGTATTTAGCGTCAAAGAACCGACGTAAAACTGCGGCGGGCGGACGGTAAGTGGTTAAAGTAAGGCAGTGGCGAATTGCAAAAAATGGCCTGGTCATTAAGTGGGTAAAACCTTCCGGTCCAGAAGTGGTTAAACAAACCAATCACATCTAAGGGAAATTAATAAAACAGGATTTTTGCCCAACTGGTTAATTGAAGCGTCACCTTTAGTAAATCAACCCCTTTATTTAGGTAATATTCCTTCTGTATTGAACTGTATTGTAATTGTTCTGTCCCCCCCCCCCCCCACCTATACATTGCAAAGTGCTGTGTAAAGTATTGGCGCTATATAAATCCTCTATAATATTGGTAATAATAATATAGGTATTTATAGTAATAAGGATTTTTATACTTAATATATGAACTCATACAGTACATACAAATGCATGTGCACTTACATTACTTACATTACCCTTTCATTTACCGCAAATGGAGTAATTGAAATGATTGCATTTTTAAATCTGCGTTCATTGAAAAACGAAGCGACACATAATTTCCGTTCACAATTTTAATGCACAATATTATGTATAAAACTCTGAAGTGCAACAACAGAAGTTGCTTTGCCAATAATGTCTTCTCTTCTGGCTAATATAGACCATCAGTCATTCTGTACAAGATATTTGTGAAAAATTATATCCTCATGCACTAAAGGCCATTTCACATTGAACTAATATAATCAGTAAATGTCAAGCTCCCTCCACAATTAAATTGGCCGTTCCGTAAATCTCTCTTTATTACTGTCTAAGTAAGACATTTTTTTCTTTACCAACATAAGAACAATACAGTTGCCGGATTTTTAAGAAGACTATATAAAAATATAATTTCCTATCAAAACCAGATTACAAGGCCAGGTAGTAAAAATGTTAAAGGGATCCACTATCAATGCCACTGACTTTATATTTGTATCTTCAATAAAGCTTCTTCTGTACCTGATTCACATACATAGACAGATGATGGACAATATCATAATGCTAGTAAATATGTACTGATCCTAGACAAAACTTATACACAAGCTAATTCCCTTTTCTATGTGGGATTTAAATTGAACCTTTGATCAGACTATGCACATAAAAGATTTTACATGTTCTAAACAAGGAGTAAAAACTCTTTGAAACAAGCCTTCATCCACCTTTGTAGCAATAAGCGTTGTGAAGAAATTCATCCTAAAAATTCCCAACACAGGCTTCTCTCTCCCTATGTTGCTCCATGGGCCGGGGGGGGGGGGGGGCGGAAGACGGACCGCACCATACACCCCCCCTGGACCACACCAGGCCGCACACCCCGGTCCACAGCATGACAGTACAGGACCCCCCAGCATGACAGTACAGGACCCCCCCCAGCATGACAGTACAGGACCCCCCCAACATGACAGGAGAGGACCCCTCCGCTCACTCCCCCATCTGCAGCAGCAGGCGACGGCGACAGCGACGGCGGTGGTGGCTTCTTCCCCGTCTTCTGCGTCTCCTCCCTCCTCCTCCATGCCCAATGGCATGGCTTCTCCTTTCAGCCAATCGGGAAACGGGTCTCAGAACCCTCTTCCTGATTGGCCCGGAGGAGAATCCGTGAGACAATAGCGAATTTTAATTCGCTATTGTCACACAACTGGGTGGGCTCGGGGTGCAGTGCTCTGCTCCACGAGCCCCCCCTTTTTTTTAGCCTATTAGAGGCTCTGGCTCTGATCACATGGCTAAAGAAAAAAAAAAAAAAGCCCCATTTAAGTCCATGCGTCCAACGCCTCACATGTCGATTAGGGGGCCGGACGCATGGATGGGGGGGCGGCGCTCCTGCGCCCCCCCAATGCACCAGCCGCCACTGCTCCACACACTAAGCTACAGAGGTCTGGGGTCGTTTAAAGTGGCTCTAAAGACAGAACCTTTTTTTACCTTAATGCATTTCCTGCAATAAGGTAAAAAAATGTTCCCAGAAGTATCGCACGTCAACCCCTCCTTATACTTACCTGAGCCAGACCTCGATCCAGCACTGTTCATATTTGCTGTGTCGCTGGCCTCTTTCTTTCTCTTCACAGGACAGAGAGGAATCAGCAGGAACCATCAGCTCCTATTGCTGTCAATTAAATCCTGTAAGCAGAGATGGGGGCCAAGCCCTGCTGTGTGTGTCAATTGACACACAACAGGGCTCAGGAGTGAGCCTGGAGGTGTGCCCCCATTGGAAGAGGCTTTCTATGATGGCACACAGAGAAGAGGAAGAGCCTGTAGGGCCGGGGTGGGGACCCCAGAAGAAGAGGTTCAGAGCCCCTCTGTGCAATACCATTGTATACCAGGTCTTTTATTTTTGCAAAAAGAAAAACTAGCCTTTACAAATGGTTTAAAAGCTATTTAACTGCATGTGAAGCTTGTCTGAACTCTTTAAAGGATAAGTGCACTTTCATTTAACCACATAATTCTATTGCATGCTATAGGGATGGAGTTTTTCCCCCCAATAAATTCAATTTTTGTACCTTTAATCCTTGACTTATTAACCACTTGACCCCTGGAAGATTTACCCCCCTTCATAACCAGGCCATTTTTTGCGATACGGTACTGCGTAACTTAACTAAAAATTGCACGGTTGTGTGACGCTGTACCCAAATAAAATTGATGTCCTTTTTTTCTCACAAATAGAGCTTTCTTTTGGTGGTATTTGATCACCTCTGCAGTTCTTTATTTTTTGCGCTATGAAATAAACAAAACCAACAATTTTGAAAAAAAAAAGAAAACAATATTTTTTACTTTCTGCTATAAAACACATCCAATAAAATAATAAAAACAATCTAAATTCTTCATAAATTTAGACCAATATGTATTTTGATACATATTTTTGGTAAAAAAAATCCCTATAAGAGTATATGGATTGGTTTGCGCAAAAGTTATAGCGTCTACAAACTATGGGATACTTTAATTTATTTATTTTTTATTAGTAATGTCGGTGATCATCGGCTTATAGCGGGACTGAGACATTGTGGTGGACAAATCGGACACTAACTGAAACTTTTTGGGGGACCAGTGACATAAATGCAGTGATCAGAGCTACAAAATATGCACTGTCACTGTACTAATGACAATGGCTGGTAAGGGGGTTAAGATCAGGGGCGATCAAAGGGTTAAATGTGTGCCTAGCCAGTGTTTTTCTACTATGGGGAGGTTCTTGTACTAAGGGAAGACATAGATTGGTGTCCCTGCTTAACGGAGACACAGGATCCATGCCTTCTGTACTAACAGAATGGCAATCTGCCATGTTTACACAGGCAGGCTGCTGTTCTGCCTGTGTACTGAAGCATTGGTGGGTACCGGCAGACATCGAGAACGCCGTACCCGCCGATCAGCTACTGCTGTGTCTAATAACAGTGGGAGCAGGCGGGCGTCGGCATGCGCACGTGCGCAGAATCACATACTAGGAAGGTGATCCTGCGCAGCAGAGCCTCCTTGTGGCGGTATATGTAAGTTATATGGTCGGCAAGCGGTTGAACAGACTTAAAGTGCCCCTGTGCCAAGACTATGACTATTAAAGGATAAGTGCACTTTCATAAAAAGTGTGCTTATGCTGTTTCCCTTTTAAGATGACCTAAAAAATGCCAACCCGCTCTCCAGAGATGCATCTTTACCTACAACCAACAGCGGTGGCCTCTGGGTATCGCTTTCATTCCACACTATATGTCTTATGTCTGCTGACCGACTCTGCACAGTAGAGACCCATAGAAGTCTATGGGGCTCGTTTACCTCTGTCTTCGGCAGGAAGGTGCAGGTAGATGAACCCCCATAGACTTCCATGGGGCTCCACTCTTCCAGTACACCCAGGAAACAGAGGACTTGTGGTGCCAGGAAGTAAAAAGTCCAAACAGGCTGCAACTAATTATATGGAGGTAAATATGTATCCCTGGAGAAGGGGGGGGGTGGCATCTGTTATGCCATCTTGGGTGCACTTATACTTTAATGGTCATAGTCTTGGCATAGGTGCACATTAAGTCTGATAGATATTCCAAAGATAAAGCTAGAAGGCCAACTAATCTTGTTAGCTTGGAGAAAAACATTCCCTTCCCATAGACCTTATACTCTATTTTGTTTTCAAAAACTGTGTTGGGACCGGGGTCTGAACCTGCAACCTCTGCTGTGTCTGGAAATGTCTCTTATCACTGAGCCACCTGGGATGTTGGTCAATTCTTTGAGTGATCTTGCCTTGAACCTTGTTTCTCTTGAATCTTGAACTGTTTGCTCCTCCCATGTACTACCTATTTTAGCCATGCCTTTGCACTTCTGGTTTTCCAGATTATTATGCTCTCTACAGCCAATATCTCGCTCTTGTCACTCCTGCTTCCATCTGCCTTCCTCTGTTTCTCTTGAATCTTGAACTGTTTGCTCCTCCCTTGTCCCTCCTGCTTCCATCTGTATCTCTGCTACCACTCATTACTGACCTTTGGCTTGTTCCTCGACTGCACTTCTGTTTGATACCAACCTGTGACCACTTGTTACCAACCTTTGGCTTGTTTACTGACTATGCTTTTTGTTGATCCCTACCTGTTATATCTACTATTGGACCCCAGCTTGCTCACCTCATAGTGGGGCGCTCCTGAAGACCGCAACCTAGTATTTACACACAGCGAAACCCATCTCCACCCTCAGGAGCTCTGCTAAACACCCACACACATTAACATGTATCTGTTATAACACCAGAAATTGTTCATCCATGGAATATCCAATGCCTCCTGGGGATCAAAAAGGAATTTATTTTTACCCTCTGGAGCAAATTGATCCATGCTTTAATTTTTTTGCCTTCCTCTGGATTAACTGTGGGTAATGTATTGTATTTATGGAGATATTCCATTTTATATTTTCTATTGTTTGAACTAGATGAACATTTTTTGTGTCTTTTTTCAACCTAACTATGTAACTGTAAATAATGAAAGTATGAGATGATATACCAGAAAAAAAATATGTAAAATATAAATGTATAAGCATGCTGGTAAATTTTGTGTTCTGTTATTTTTTCCCTGCTGGAGCAAATTGGACCATGCTTTATTTATTTATTTATTTATTTGCCTTCTTCTGGATCAACTGTGGGTATAGAATTTTATACATAAAGATATTCCATTTTATTTTTTCTATTGTTTGAACTAGATGGGCATTTTTTGTGACTTTTTTTCAACCTGACTATGTAAGGGCTCTTTCACACGGTCCGCCTCCGTAGGCGGATCCATGCTGCTCAGCGGGGATCGATCCACCGATCCCCGCTGAGCCGGCGGATGACAGCTCTGTCTCCACTTGCAGTGCGGTGAGGGAGGTGTCACAGCTCCCGCTGCTCTCTATGGGGGATCGGATGACAGCGGACCGCCTGTCCACTCTCATCTGATCCGATCCCTGGACGGATGGAAAAATAGGGTTTCTATCCGTCCGGATTTAACGGACAGGATCGGATACGGATGGCAGCGGGTGTCAGCAGAGGTGTCTCCGCTGACATCCGCTGCCCCATAGAGCTGCATGGAGGATCCAATCAGATCCGCCTTAAAAACTGACAGGCGGATCTAAATGGATCGCCCGTGTGAAAGAGCCCTAACTGTAAATAATCAAAGTATGAGATGATATACCAGAAAAAAAATATGTACAATATAAATGTATAAGCATGCTGGTAAATTTTGTGTTCTGTTATTTTTTCCCTGCTGGAGCAAATTGGACCATGCTTTATTTATTTATTTTTTTTTTTGCCTTCTTCTGGATCAACTGTGGGTATGTAATTTTATACATAGAGATATTCCATTTTATTTTTTCTATTGTTTGAACTAGATGGGCATTTTTGTGACTTTTTTTAAACCTGACTATGTAACTGTAAATAATCACAGTATGAGATGATATAACAGAAAAAAAATATGTAAAATATAATTTTTTATTTTTTTGCCTTCTTCTGGATCAACTGTGGGTATAGAATTGTATCCACTTGCCGACCGCCGCCGACTATATACGGCTCGGTCAGCCCCTCCCAGGCAAAGTGATGTACCGGTACGTCACTAGCCTGGGAACCAATAGGGGGCGAGCGCGCGCCGCCGGAGGCGCGCTCCCGCCCCCACTCGTTCCCTAAGAAGCCCGGGTGGACATGCTGGTAAATTTTGTGTTCTGTTATTTTTTCCCTGCTGGAGCAAATTGGACCATGCTTTATTTTTTATTTTATTTTTTTTCCTTCCTCTGGATCAACTGTGGGTATACAATTTTATACATAGAGATATTCCATTTTATTTTTTCTATTGTTTGAACTAGATGAACACTTTTTGTGACTTTTTTCAACCTGACTAACTATGTAAATGTAAATAATCAAAGTATGAGATGATATAACAGAAAAAAAAATATGTAAAATATAAATGTATAAGCATGCTGGTAAATTTTGTGTTCTGTTATTTTTTCCCTGCTGGAGCAAATTGGACCATGCTTTATTTTATTTTATTTTTTTTGCCTTCTTCTGGATCAACTGTGGGTATAGAATATTATACATAGAGATATTCCATTTAATTTTTTCTATTGTTTGAACTAGATGAACACTTTTTGTGACTTTTTTCAACCTGACTAACTATGTAAATTTAAATAATCAAAGTATGAGATGATATAACAGAAAAAAAAATATGTAAAATATAAATGTATAAGCATGCTGGTAAATTTTGTGTTCTGTTATTTTTTCCCTGCTGGAGCAAATTGGACCATGCTTTATTTATTTTTTTTGCCTTCTTCTTGATCAACTGTGGGTATAGAATTGTATCCACTTGCCGACCGCCGCCCGACTATATACGGCGCGGTCAGCCCCTCCCAGGCAAAGTGATGTACCGGTACGTCACTAGCCTGGGAACCAATAAGGGGCGAGCTCGCGCCGCCGGAGGCGCGCTCCTGCCCCACTCGTTCCCTAAGAAGCCCGGAGGACATGCTGGTAAAATTTGTGTTCTGTTATTTTTTCCTTGCTGGAGCAAATTGGACCATGCTTTATTTTTTATTTTATTTTTTTTCCTTCCTCTGGATCAACTGTGGGTATACAATTTTATACATAGAGATATTCCATTTTATTTTTTTTATTATTTGAACTAGATGAACACTTTTTGTGACTTTTTTCAACCTGACTAACTATGTAAATGTAAATAATCAAAGTATGAGATGATATAACAGAAAAAAAATATGTAAAATATAAATGTATAAGCATGCTGGTAAATTTTGTGTTCTGTTATTTTTTCCCTGCTGGAGCTAGATGGACCATGCTTTATTTTTTTTATTTATTTTTTTGCCTTCTTCTGGATCAACTGTGGGTATAGAATTTTATACATAGAGATATTCCATTTTATTTTTTCTATTGTTTGAACTAGATAGACATTTTTTGTGACTTTTTTCAACCTGACTAACTATGTAAATGTAAATAATCAAAGTATGAGATGATATAACAGAAAAAAAAATATGTAAAATATAAATGTATAAGCATGCTAGTAAATTTTGTGTTCTGTTATTTTTTCCCTGCTGGAGCAAATTGGACCATGCTTTATTTTATTTTATTTTTTTTTTACCTTCTTCTGGATCAACTGTGGGTATAACAAAAAAAACAAAAAAAAAAACAAAAAAAAAAAAACAAAAAAAAAAACAAAACAAAAAAAAAAACAAAAAAAAATAAACAAAAAAAAAAAAAAAAAAAAAGAATTTTATACAGAGATATTCCATTTTATTTTTTCTATTGTTTGAACTAGATAGACTTTTTTTGTGATTTTTTTTTAAACCTGATTAACTATTTAACTGTAAATAATGAAAGTATGAGATGATATAACAAAAAAAAAGTATGTAAAATATAAATATATAAGCATGCTGGTAAACTTTGTGTTCCGCATTTGCTGGGGTGAAAAGTTGAGCTTCGACTTTAAAGATTTCACTCCTTGTTTGTTTTATTCCCCTACCAACAACACTATTAAATAACTAAGTAGCGGAGATGTTGCAAAGTTCAAACGCCGTAGCATATGTGGGTCTGCTGACTTCAAGCGGCACATGTTAATGCAGTGCATTATCCAGTACTGAAAAGCTCAGAAAATAACAGCAAATCAGCACATTGCTAAAAGGAGGCAAAGTAAAAATATCTGCAGTGTGAACTTTTGACCTGTAAAATCTGCAGGAAGTAATCTGGCTAAAGGGATACTTAGAGTAGGCAGCAAATGCTGTGTGGGAATTTTGCCAACATCTACGGTTTAAACCGGTCATCAGGATATTTATTTGTGTACACTTTCAATGCATCTAATATAATGCTCCGAGGCCAGAAAGCAACCATCACCTAGAAATTTATCTCAATGCGCAATGCACAGTTTGAGCCGCATGAAACTAATTTCTATATGAGTGAATTACATCATGAATATTTTGTGCAAGCATCCTTATTTTCTTATTGGAGACTCAGAAAAGTGAACAGAATGCAACCACTGATACCTTCCATCACTTATGGTGCATATTTTTACTGCACATTATTTTTTTAAAAATCCTTATGTTTATGTAAAGCAGCACTGTGGCTTCTTTTTTTTCCCAATACTTTATTTTTAAGGAACCCCCCGATAGTACAGATATCTCAACAGAGATATGACAACGATGGTAAATGTACATGGAAAGGTCAACACAACAAAAAACAAACCATTACATGCATTGGATGCAGATCAATATATGAGATACTGTAGAGACCCAGAATCCCAGGTACTAGGGAGTCTCTGTACCCCGTGCAGCATTTTACGCAGTTAACACTGTTATTATTTAGGAAAAACAATAAGAAAGAGACTCATGGGGTAGTAGCAATTTAACAAAAGGAAACAAAACATAAAAACAAAAAAGGGGTGGCTGGGAAGGAGAAGGGAAGGGAATCGAGGGGTAGGAAAGGGAACCAGTCATACTGCCAATCGGACAGAATTAGGAGCCCCACCAGAGCACAAGTGAGGGGGTTTAATTCAACAGAGCTTTGTATTCCTCAGAATAGACAAATTTGTGCCAGTAGAACCACTTTTTAAGGAACTTTTCCTGGAGGCCTTTCTCCATGGCCAAGTCTTCCATCTCATGGATTTCAACTACTTTTTTCCGCCGAATGGCTATAGATGGAGCCTGCGTTCCAAAACAGTGGAATACAGCTCTTTGCTGCTGTAATCAGAAGGGGTAAAATGGAACGTTTGTAAGCCTAACTTGAGAACCGGTGGGGGTGCAGAAGGAAGAGCGTAGGATCCTTCAGTAACTCACGATCGTTGAATATCTGGATTATACGATGGACCTCTGTCTAATATCTATAGTTTAAACCGTTCATCGGGATATTTATTTGTGTACATTTTCAATGCATCTAATATAATGCTCCGAGGTGTCAGCAGGTCTGTGGTAGTGAGCCCTTGTAGATCCCCAGCTCAGGATTCCCCAGGGTGCGAAGTCTAAGCCCCAGCCTGCTTCTTCACCAGGGCCACTGGTGAAGGATGGATTTTCAGCAAGCTGGAACCAGGTCATGGCCCCCAGGTAGGCCCAGCTGAAGATGTGGAGACAGCTGGCATGTGCAGAGTAAGCAGCAGACCAAAGGATATCCAAGAGACAAGCCGAGGTCAGGACAGGCAGTAAACGAACGCTGACAAAAAAACAAAGCCGGGGTCGGTACACAGTGAATCAGATACAGTAGCCTATGGGTATACAGATGGAAGCTCAGAGAACAGTGAAGTTGCTCAGTCAAGAAGCACTGCACTGAGCACGTGTATATATAGGGAAGCAAACAGGGAAGTGACCCAGGAAGTAATAGAAAGGAAAAGGATATAAACCCACAGTGGAGCAGGCGACACCCATAGGTGAACAGAGAACCCAAACACCACATGTGAAAGAATCAAGGTTGAAGCACTGCAGCAAGGAGATAAGAGTATACAAACAAAACTACAGGCTAACTTGTGACACGAGGCCAGAAAGCAACCATCACCTAGAAATTCATCTCAATGCACAATGCACAGTTTGAGCCGCATAAAACTAATTTCTAAATGAGTGAATTAGATCATGAATATTTTGTACAAGCATCCTTATTTTCTTATTGGAGACTCAGAAAAGTGAACAGAATGCAACCACTGATACCTTCCATCACTTATGGTGCATATTTTTACTGCACATTCTTTTTGAAAAATCCTTATGTTTATGTAAAGCAGCAATGTGGCTTCTTTTCCAATACTTTATTTTTAAGGAACAGAAGATATCTCAACAGAGATATAACAACGATGATATATGTACATGGAAAGGTCAACACAACAAAAAAAATAATAATATATAAATAAATAAATAAAACAATATTCAGCGCTGAACTCTACTCTAGACCATATATAGATTAGCAGCTGAATACTCAAGGGCAATCACATAAAACCTCGGTGAAATCTAAAATAAAAAGTGCAGCGCAATCATATGGAAATACACATTACAACAGCAATTGATGTATCCATGTCCACTTATACGGAGACCAATCTCCAATACATCATACAGGTGAAACTCGAAAAATTAGAATAACGTGCAAAAGTTCATTTATTTCAGTAATGCAACCTAAAAGGGGAAACTAATATATGAGATAGACTCATTACATGCAAAGCAAGATAGTTCAAGCCGTGATTTGTCATAATTGTGATGATTATGGTTTACAGCTCATGAAAACCCAAAATCCACAATCTCAGTAAATTAGAATAGTACATTCAATCAATAAAACAAGGAGTGTACATAGAACAATATCGGACCTCTGAAAAGTATAAGCATGCATATGTACTCAGTACTTGGTTTGGGCCCCTTTTGCAGCAATTACTGCCTCAATGCGGCATGGCATGGAGGCGATCAGCCTGTGGCACTGCTGAGGTGTTATGGAAGACCAGGATGCTTCAGCTCTTCTACATTGTTCGGTCTCATGTCTCTCATCTGTCTCGGAAGCATGAAGTGCTCTAGAATTTCCTGCTAGAGGGCTGCATTGACTTTGGACTTGATAAAACACAGTGGACCAACACCAGCAGATGACATGGCTCCCCAAATCGTCACCAGCTATAAAAAACTTCCCACTGGACCTTATGCAACTTGGATTATTTACCTCTCTACTCTTCCTCCAGACTCTGGGACCTTAATTTCCAAATAAAATTTCCAACGGGGCGGCACAGTGGTGTAGTGGTTAGCACTTTCACCTAGCAACAAGAGGGTCGCTGGTTCAAATCCCAACCATGATGCTACCTGCCTGGAGTTTGCATGTTCTCCCTGTGCCTGCGTGGGTTTCCTCCGGATACTCCGGTTTCCTCCCACACTCCAAAGACATGCTGGTAGGTTAATTGGATCCTGTATAAAATTGGCCCTACTATGTATGTATGAATGTGAGTTAGGGACCTTAGATTGTAAGCTCCTTGAGGGCAGGGACTGATGTGAATGTGTAATGTATATGTAAAGCGCTGCGTAAATTGTCAGCGCTATATAAGTACCTGAAATAATAATAAATAATAATAAACATTTTCCACAGTCAGGGATGATTTCTGGAGCCATGTCATCTGCTGGTGTTGGTCCACTGTGTTTTATCAAGTCCAAAGTCAACGCAGCCCTCTAGCAGGAAATTCTAGAGCACTTCATGCTTCCCTCTGCTGACCAGCTTTATGGAGATGCTGATTTAATTTTCCAGCAGGATTTGGCACCTGCCCACACAAAACTACCAATACCTGGTCACATGATCATGGTGTCACTGTGCTTGATTGGCCAGCAAACTCGCCTGACCTAAACCCCTCAGAGAATCTATTGATTGAGCATTGTCAAGAGGTAGAGGAGAGATACCAGACCCAACAATGCAGACGAGCTGAAGGCCATTATCAAAGCAACCTGAGATTCCATAACATCTCAGCAGTGCCACAAGCTGATCACCTCCATGCCACGCCGCATTGAGGCAATAATTGCTGCAAAAGGGGCCCAAACCAAATACTGAGTACATATGCATGCTTATACTTTTCAGAGGTCCTATATTGTTCTATGTACACTCCTTGTTTTATTGATTGCATGTACTATTCTAATTTACTGAGATTGTGGATTTTGGGTTTTCATGAGCTGTAAGCCATAATCATCACAATTATGACAAATCACAGCTTGAACTATCTTGCTTTGCATGTAATGAGTCTATCTCATATATTAGTTTCCCCTTTTAAGTTGCATTACTGAAATAAATGAACTTTTGCACGATATTCTAATTTTTCGAGTTTCACCTGTATAGCAAATAAATGAAAAATACTCCTTTAAAGTGCAAAGTGATAGGAACGGTCCTTCCGTGGGAATTAAGAAGCCGAAACCAAGGTGCTGCTGGCAAATTCATGCAATGAATGGTTTAGGTGCTCTTATCATCCCACCACCAAGGCATTCTCTGCCTCTCACCTTCATATACAGACCCTACAGGACCCACCAGCGTTCAACCAGGTATCCTGATAGTAAAACTCCTGATCCCCTAGGGGTAGCTTTCCTAGGTCTCCTCTAAATTCTAAATGAGTGAATTAGATCATGAATATTTTGTGCAAGCATCCTTATTTTCTTATTGAAGACTCAGAAAAGTGAACAGAATGCAACCACTGATACCTTCTATCACTTATGATGCATATTTGTACTGCACATTATTTTTGAAAAATCCTTATGTTTATGTAAAGCAGCAATATGGCTTCTTTTTTTTCCAATACTTTATTTTTAAGAAACACTGATAGTACAGATATCTCAACAGAGATATAACAACGATGGTATATGTAAATGGCAAGGTCAACAAAACAAACCATTACATGCATTGGATCCAGATCAATATATAAGATACTGTAGAGACCCAGAATCCCAGGTACTAGGGAGTCTCTGTTCCCCGTGCGGCATTTTACGCAGTTAACACTGTTATTATTTAAGAAAAAACAATAAGAAAGAGACCCGTAGGGTCATAGCAATTAAACAAAACAAAACAAAACAACAACAAAAAAAAAGAGGGGGGGGGGGTGGCTGGGAAGGAAAACAGAAGGGAGGGGAAGGAAAGGGAGCCAATCTGACAGAACTAGAAGCCCCACCAGAACACATGCTAAGTGAGGGGGTTTAATTCAACAGAGCTTTGTATTCCTCAGAATAGCCAATATCATGCCAGTAGAACCACTTTTTAAGGAATTTTTCCCAGAGGCCTTTCTCCGTGGCCACCAAGTCTTCCATCTCATTGATTTCAACTACTTTTTTCAGCCAAATGGCTATAGACAGTGCCTGTATCTGCTTCCAAAACAGTGGAATACAGCTTTTTGCTGCTGTAATTAGGAGGGGTAAAATGGAACGTCTGCAAGCCTTACTCGAGAACCGGTGGTAGTGCAGAAGGAAGATCGTAGGATCCTTCAGTAGCTCATGATCAGTGAATATCTGGATTATACGATGGAGCTCTGTCCAGTAAGGCTGAAGTAAGTGGCACGACCAGAAAATTTGGAGAAGAGAACCTCCAGCAAAGTGCACGGAGCGCCCTAAAGACGTCAGACTTGATGACGAAACGCGTCAAGCTGAGACGCACGTAGCCTCGTTCTGGTACGTTCTTTGGACCGCAAGCTGTTTCACACACCAGGAAGCTCCGTGCAGCGGCAGGCTGCGTGTCAGCTGTGAGAGCCGGCTTCCCCCTACTTCTGAAAGGTGTGCTTCCTAGCTGTTTGCCATTGCACAATTTCCATTGTACCACGTTTTTATTCTGTGAATTAATTTTTTAATAAACTTTGGAATTTTTAAATTTTCTACACTATGAGGAGTCCTATTATTTTATCTCCATACATCCACCACTAGGACCATCCAGGACCACCCGGGCACGGACGGAGGGAAAACATATCTGGTTACTTTGACCTAAGCCTTTCTTGACCTCCATTGCCGTATGGTATTGGGGGTCAACATCTTCCGCTGAGTGTGCAATTTTACTATATTACACGAGTATAGAGGGTGACACCACCATTGCTTTTGCACTGCACTCCATAGTGATTGGAACACGGACTTTACAATCCATGTTTTTGAAGAGATTTTGTGTTCTATCCTCTAATGGCACTTTTCCACTGCTCGGCTCCACTCGGCACTGCTTGGCCCAGCTCGGCTCAGTTTGCTTTTCCACTGCGTGGTACGAGTTGGCACCTTTCAGCACTGTATAGGCTCTACTCAGCTCGGTTTGCTTTTCCACTGTCTTAGTACTTAGTACTAAGTGGGTGGGATTACATCGATTCTCTGACCAATCAGTGGCTAGTAGTGACAAACAATCAATGCTGCATGCAAAGGATTGTGGGATAGGGTATAGGTACAGCCTGCTTGGAACCCCAACCGAGGTGGTACTGTTTAAGTGAGCCGTACCGAAGCCGTACCATGTAGTGGAAAAGCGCCGCTGTACCAAACCGTACCGAACAGTTCTAACCTGTACCATGTGGTACCATGCAGTGGAAAAGCGCCAACCCGAGCCAAACCAATCTGTACCATGCAGTGGAAAAGCGCCTTAACACACCAGCAGCATATCTATTTGTACTCTGCATTGGACACTTATGTGTGTTTTTTTGGGGAAAGTTCTAGATCACACAGTTTAAGGACATCATATGCACCTTTGTCAGCACCTTTTTTCATTTTTTATACACTTTCCTTGGGCACTTGCAATATTGCTATATGATGTATTTTATTTCATTATCATGGTTATCACGGATGCACTTTAAGTTCATATAGGATGCACTTTATATGATATACCATATTTATAGTTTTATAGATGCCTTTTTTGATTCACTGTATAATCACATGCCATTGAGTTGACATGTTTAGAATATAGATTTGCTACGCACATCAGTTTTTATATATGCACTAGCCCACCATTCGCTGTGGTTCTAGGGGCAGTACCTCCATTTGCATCATATCCCTGTAGGCATTGCGCTGCTAGTAATATTTTATATTACAGTATTCGCAATGGTTTATTGCAGGGAAGGGGGGCGCCTTGACACTAACCCTAAGGGAAGGGGGGGGGGGCGCAATTTGGCATCCTTGCCCTGGGCGCTGGATGACCTTGTCCCGGCACTGACTGTACTAAACATAAAGTAAGGTTTTCCCAAGTTTGAAGTAGAATTGCTCTTTAATCTAGGATCCATTTCTGGGCTCAAGCATTCAATAAAACAGGAAAGTCACATAGGGTTTCAAAGCAGGCATGTATTTGGTACTTATTGTAGTTTACATTTTTTTGCCTTTTTTCAAACTTCTGATCATGTGACATGGCTTTATGACATCATTGACAACGGAAATTTATTGTGCTTTATTTCAGCTACCCCACATTGTGCTCGGGAGTAATATGTTTCAGCACAAAGATGTTCATGAATCCACATGGGTATCCTAAGACACAGCATAAAAAACCCAGATTGACCATGTCCTAATTGACTCCAAGTTCTTTTTAAATTTATTGAAGATTAGATCATACAAAGGAGCTAATGTAGACTCTGATATCATGAATTGGAGGACGCATTTCCAATGTAATGAAAATTATGGAGAGAGAAGGTAGAAAAAAATGATGTGTCTGTTCTGCAAAAGCAAGAAACAGCAAAGCAACATGCCAAGAGAGTTCATGTACTTCTGCTTTATGTTGGAGATGGGTCAGTTCATTCAGAATGGTCAAATGTAAAGAAACAATGTGCAAGATAGCAGTGTAAGAGTTTAGGAAGGAGTCTGCTTTTGGTTTAACATGGAGCAAAACCCCAAAAGTGAAGGGAACATCTGGAAATATTTGAAAATAATTATTCTGCTGGGGAATCAAAGGTTGAACTTGCACCACATCCCTTATAGTAAATACAACAAGTAGATAGGGAATTTTGTGGGACTTTATAGGTGCACACATAAAAAGGAAACAAATTTTATAGAAATAAATCAATAACGTATAAAATACACAATCATTTTATTGAATAGAAGGTACAGACATTTAAAAACGTATTAAAGTCTAAAATGGCACTTATAATGGTACCCGCTCTATATGTTTCACCACAGCGACGTGGCTTCTTCAGGAGACTCATGAATCCATATGCCAGATATTTTTCTCAAAATTCCCACTTTTGCTTTCTGCTAATGGCAGGCGGGAGATGGAAAAGATCTCAAACATACACCGAATAGGAATACCAATCAGATCATCAGTAGGTCATAGAAAGAACACGCAGTTGGTTTTGCACAGAGCTGCCTGGATCCTGCTCTTCTCTGGTCCTTCTTCTGTGCACCTGGCCCCTCCCTCCTGTTGAGTGCTCCCACAGCAAGAAGCCTCCTCTTTCTCCTGATTGGCTAACTGACTTTGATGGACAGCAGCCGGAGCCAATATCGCCACGCTGCTGTCTCAGCCAATGAGGAAGGGAGTCCCGGGAAGCAGAGAAACTCCTGCAACGTCGTTGAATAAAGATGGGCTCAGGTAAGTATTAGGGGAGCTGCTGCACACAGAAGGTTTTTTATCTTAATGCATAGAATGTATTAGGATAAAAAAGCCTTCTACCTTTACAATCTGTTTAAAGCAGAATTAAAGGCACAAATACTTACCTTATGTAGCACCCTACAGGTAGGTGCTAGGTAAATGCATAGTGGGCCTTGTCTGCCTAACAGCAGGGCCATGATTGCTTTTTGGTTATGGTGTCATGGCTTCCAGGTGTGCCTGCTGAGAGGGGAGTTTCCCCACTGGCTCTGTGAGAGGCTTCTCATAGGGAATTGGAGGAAACCCAATCAGGGACACATTCAGGCTTGTATCTACCCCAGAAGGCAGATTTTGCTGCAAAGGATTCTGGGAGTGGGTATAAGTCTGAGGGGAGTGCGTGACTGAGTGTCTTTGGCGGGAAGCAGAGTCCCAGGAGGACGGCTGTCTCTCCTCCTGTCAGAGGAAGTGGATATCTCGGGTGTTGCCTGAGGATCCAGAGAGTGCTGAGTTTAGCTAAGGGGGATCCAGTATGCCGAGAACCGGTGGAAAGCAAGAGGGGTCCAGTCCCAGGAAAGCCTACACAGGTCGTGAGTACTGAGGATTGCTCCTGGGGTCTGCCTAGCGTCAGTGGGGACCACTCTGGAGAAGGTTCTAGGATCCAAGTATCAGCTAGCTGTAAAGGGAGTACCTGGTCAAAGGACCCTGAAGTGATAGAGGGGGTACGTAGGTTGAGGACCCTGAAGTGTGAAAGTTAACGCCTGCAGTTTTGGCCCTGAAGAGTCAGTGCACAGTGTATAGTGCATCAGTTAAGAGTTGCTGCCATACAGGAACTCACAACAAGCTACCTCAAGCCAGCATGAGGGAGTAGTCAGTGACTCTTGAGTGCAAGTATTGTTAGAAGTTCAGTATTCTACAGTCCTGGATCTTTTGGACTTAAGTCAGAGTTTCAGCACAGTTTTCAGAGATACACTGTGTTTAACGCGCCAGTAAGCGTTGGCTAGCGTCGGCTGGCGTCAAGACAACGCTAACGGGCATTTTTGCTATAAAGTCCCAGAATTGTATATAGTCGAGCCAAAGGAATATCCCACTCATTCCCTTCTCCCATCCCCTTAAAATACAATAAAACAAACAAACAAAGATGCCGGAGTTGTCCATGTCTCAGTTCTCACACCCAGGGTAGCAGCTCACATGGGCTGAAGAGGTAACCGGTAACAATGGCAGACCCACATCAGGCCCAATGCCTGGAAAACCCGCTATGTTTGGGGGCTCGTCCGAGATTTTGCCATTAGTTACTGGCAACGGCAAAAAGAAACGTTCAAAAAAATCTATTTTTGTGCTCAGAACTGTTATTCAAACACCAGGCCGGGTGTGAGACTGCAGCTGTGGGAGGCAGGGAGAGTGGGATGAAGTTGGAAGCCCACATGGAAGGGTGCTTGTGGCAACGCAAATGTTCTAAGAAAAATTGTAATGTAATGAAAACTTTTCATAAGGACTATGGAATGTACTCTGCTATCAGAAAATGGAGAGCAGGAGGCAAAAGTGTCAAAGTGTATGAATGCTGCAACTGCTTAACAGTAAGAAGTCCCAGGGTGGGCAGTGAAGATGGCGTCAGGAGTCCCGGGGTGGGCAGAGAAGAGGACGCCGGAGGTCCTGGTGAGGACATTGAAGATGGAGGCCGGGGGCACGGGAAGAGAGGTGCCAGGGGCCTGGTAGTTGTGCATGCTATATGGAAGGATGTTGACCGTGCATTTGACAGCGGGACATTTATTCTCTATAGTATAGTCACCGATACTGTCCGTGCGATACGGCCGTGCGAGCAACAGCGGGATGCTACTCTTGCCGAGCAAGGAGGGACAGCTGGCTTCAGTAGAGGAAGGTGCAGTTGTGGCCCTAGTGCAATTGAGATGGTCGGATGCATGTCTAGCAAGTGACATGGTCCACTTAGCAGCTATTTCCCAGAGTCTTGCAGTGAAGAAGCATGGCAGGGAAGAGTTACAGTACCGCGCAGGAAAGCGTGCCACATGCAGATCTGCTCAACAGGAGGAGTCATCGCCCAATATGGTGAAATGGTGGAGACAGCGGGAACATCCGGCCAATCAGGAGTGACTCAGGGGACCCTATTACTATCCCATCCTTTGGGTGTGGCCCTGCGGGAGACATGTGTAGGAAAGAGAGAAATGCCGTTCGTGAGAAGAGCGAAGAGTGTTCCCGCTGTTACTGCCACCATCCACCAGCCCGATCTCCCTCTAGTTTAGGATACCGGTATCCAGATGGTGCCGGATGGTGGACTCACATTGTGCACCGGAGGCAGTCGGGAGTTGCTTGGAGTGGTATGTCCCCAGTGTGCAACTGTTACTTTGAGGGTGCAGGCGTGGGTACAATGTGGGCAATGGTGCGATCTGCTGCTCAGGGCAGAGAAAAGCGAGGGCCGTCCCAAGAAGCTCACCGTTGTGTGGGAGACAGGCCTCACTCAGGAGGTGACTGGGAATGAGTCAAAGTTCCTCCGCGGAGCTGGGAGGGGCATGTTCAGGCTCATGATGCAGCTGGAGGCCCTGCCAGCAGTCGGTGGGCCTACAGTCTGTGGGAAGGGAGTTCGGTCGCAGAGCTCCATAGGGAGGGGATCCGTATCCACCCAAACAGTTGGAGAGTGGCCAGAGAAACCTACCTACAGGGCCATAGTGGGATCCGCCCCCATCAGTATCCCACAGCCTGTAAAACCAGATACAGTTCAAGCGTCACCTACCAGCACCAGCAGTGAGGGTGAGAGGGGCCCTGTAAGAGCTGATTCCCCATCCTTCTACATGAAGTATGGATCACTTGAAGGGGGAATGGATGACTGGGGATCAATTGATGAGACTGAGCGGGAATGGGGGTCAGAAGCTGGGAACAGCTCCCCAGGTCCCGAAGTGACTGTGCCTTTAGACCAGGAAGCCCAGGAAGCTATTGAGAGGGGGGAACTGGCCCAGAAATTGCTGTTCTGCGACGCCTATGTTACTAGGGTCCCAGACCTCACCCCTCCAGGAAACATTGCTAGGGCCAGAGACCAAAATACAGCGTACGAGGAAATGATACAGAGGGTATGCACCCCATTTTCTCCACCAGGGAGAGGAACCCCTCCCCCTCTTGTCCAGGATGCAACGGTGGATGCAGAAGAAGATTGCATTGGAGTACGGTTATGACTACCCCTACGCACCAAGGGAGGTAATGCTATTGGTGGAAAAGTGCATGGACTTCTGGTGCGACAAACTAATTTGGGACTTTCTGTTTGTCCCAAGACCTTACCGAGATTCTCTGGAGGAAGGGCTTAAAGAAAAATTTAACAAGGTGAAAACTCAATGGTACTATGGGCGCTCCATCTATATAGATAGGGTGGAGGTCCGCCGCCCAGATGGCTCAAGACACGCTTGGTCCATCCAGGTCATGAATGAACAAGGGGAGTATGTTCAAGTGCCCCACCCTGAGTATTACATATAAGGACTGTCAGTATTTCATTTCAAGGGAGGAGATCCAGGAGCAGAAAAGAAAGAAAACTGTGTGACTGACTGGCTACCACAACTGACCAAGGAAACTTTAAAAATATATACTGCTGAATTCAAGTTGCAAGTGTTTGAAGTTTAAAGTGGACCCCTTGGGCCACCGGGCCATGATCTTTTGTGGATTACAAATGGCTGTGTGGGACGTCATCCACAGTCTTGACAGATGAAGATATTGCTGCAAAATTCAAGTGTGTCCATGAACTTTGGTATGGGGGGTGCCCTGCTGGACCCCTGTAATGTTTCCCTGACTCAGCAGGACTGTAGGTCATGAGAGACTGTGACCTGCCCTGTTTCCTTACTGAAGTGCTTGGAAGGAGAGCAGAGGGCGCTGTGCTTCACTTCTACAAAAGGGACTCTGCCTAGACAGCTAGTGTTAGGGGACAAGCTCTTTAAGGGAGGAGAAGACCCAGGCGTGTCAAGACAATGGCTGGTAGAGGCTGTCAGGGAGGGAGCGGAAAGGTCGCCTTTACAACCAGTGAAGGAGGATCTTTCCACTCAACTGTTCAGATAGTTAGGCTTGCATTTCATATGTGTATGTAGTTGACTAACTTTTGCTTCCTTTTCTTTATGCAGGTGGGACCACCTTAGAGATAGACAGTCAGAATGCTTGCATTGTATTTTTTTTCGCTGTTCTCCACCACCATTGCTGTGTTTCAGCCAATAAAGAGAGAGACCCGGCTCTCCTGCACATCGTGATTAGGCTTAGGTAAGTATTAAGGGGCGCTGCGGGGGAGAACTTCACACTAAGGGTTTTTTACCATTCTGCATAGAATGCATGAAGAAAAAAAACCCTCAACCTTTAAACCACGTTAATTACACTTTAGTGAAGAGATGTTGTACTCTATGTGTCTTCTGCAATAAAAAAAAGCCTGCCTGTTTACATTTGTTGGTTTCTTACATTTAGTTCCCCTTTCATTTTGCTGATGTCAATACTGTGCTGCTCACAGTTCTGTTTGATGGAGAGTAAGTACAAGCATCTACCTGCTTCTAAATATAGATGAGCTTGGGTTTGGTCCAAACTCAGAAGTCAGTTTTTATATATATAAAGGGGCAGTGATGCTTGTGACATCTTTGCCATGTGGCAATACTAGGTCAATGATGTCATAAACATCCCCACCCCTTTGGATCAGGGAATCTCCTGCACACAGCTCATTAGCCTAGCAATGACAGCAAACTTCCAAGTTTGGAAGAACCTGTGTTCTGACTGAATCCAATCCTAAGCCCATCACTACTTCTGATTCATCCACTCGGAGGATCTCTGACATATGCCCCTCTCCTTTTACTGCTTCTACACAGAATTATATTAAAGTGGTAAGACATAATAAGCCAGTTACTGGGAAAGATCAAGTGCAGGGGCGTAACTACAGGGGTTGCAGGGGTTGCAATTGCTACCGGGCCCCATGCTCCAGGGGGCCCGGTAGCAAACCAGTGGGTGAACTTCCAGGATCTCAAAGGTCACACTTGCGACCAGGCCCTGGCATTACACCACTGTGGGGAGGCCCCAAGATTGCAGGAAGGGGACCCACTGCAGAACTTGTGAAAGGATCCTGCTGCGGGACTATAATAAAAGGCCATGCAACGAGAGTAAAGAGCCCCAGGATCAGTGGGAAGAGCCCCGGGCTTGAAGGGAATGGCCCCGGCCAGGGGTCTGGGGGGCCCTTCATGGTTTCTTGCATCAGGGCCCTGAAGGTTCTAGTTACGCCTCTGATCAAGTGCAGGTTGACCACTACATAGCAAGGAAATGTGGGGATGGGAAAACAAGCAGTTTGGGGAAATAGATGCACTACAGTCAGCCAAAAATCTACAGTGAACAAATATATTAATAGAATCCTTAAAACCTAGAATATACAAAATGAAGCATCTGTAGCCAATGTTGGCATCTCTTCACGTTGAAATAAATACTTTGATAAACTGCTGAACAAAGGAGAAATCCCTGCATATGAAAATTAGAAAATTCCTTATTGACAGTCAAAGGGAGTCTGTCACGCTTAGCCCTAACGCAGGTGGTCAGATTCTATAGCTAGCTTCACCTATAGCAGCCCCCTTTCCCATAAGGCAAGCAGACCTACAGGTACTCAGTTGTCCTCAGGTCTAATACACAATGCTAAAGTGCCTAGCCACCATGCTGGGGCAAACGCAAAATGAGGAAAGCATGAGACTGCAAGCTTGGCTGGCTTAAATCAGGTTTGGTCTCCACCCAGAGACTGAACACATCAATCATCTTGCAGGTGGACAGACAGACAAGGAGAATGCCACAACCAAACCCAAGATGCTGGAATGAGGAGCAGGAACGCTAGACATTCCTGACAGAATCAGACCACTTTAGAGGTAGAATCCCCTCTAATAAATAAATACAAAGAGCCATAAAGTAACTTAAAATCAGGAAATCATCAGTTTCATAGTGTATCCCTTCAAAATATTTGATATTTTTAAAATCAATTTAACCGGTTGCCGACTGCCGCACGACTATATACTGCGGCGGTCAGCCCCGGCCAGGCAGAGTGACGTAGGGGTATGTCACTCGCCTGTCACTGACTTGCGAGCCAATTGCGGGCGGGCACGCGCCCGCCAAGGCGCGCGCCCACCCTGGCTCGTTCACTGACAAGTCAGTGCGTGTGACCGGCGGACCCGATCGTCCGCCGGTCACTCACGATCGCTCCGGTGAAGGGAGAAAGGCGGACAGCTTATGTAAACAAGCCGTCTGTCATTCTTCCCTGTGTTAAAATGAAGATCAGACGGTTCTACTATGTAGGACCGCAGATCTTTGTTTTTACACCAATAGCCATGTCCCTTTACAGTTAGAAACACGCCCCAAGGACACACTTAACCCCTCCCTCTCCAATACAGTTAACCCCTTCCCTGCCAGTGTAATTTTACAGTAACAGTGCATATGTATAGCACTGATTACTGCAGTAATGTCACTGGTAACCCCAAAAGTGTCAAAAATGTCAGTCAAGGGTCCGATCTGTCCGCCGCAATGTCTCAGTACCGCAAAAAAAATCGCAGATCACCGCCATTACGCGTTAAAAAAAAACCACCAAAAATGACAAAAATCTTTCCCTTTGTTAGTAAACGCGATAACTTTTGCGCAAACCAATCAAAATACGCTTTTTGCGATTGTTTTTACCAAACATATGTAGCATAAAACAAATTGGCCGAAAATGTTAAAAAATTTTGATTTTTACATTTTTTTGGGGGGAATTTCATATAAAAAAATGTGAAAAATATTGTTATTTTTGCAAAATTGACGCTCTTTTTTTGTTTATAGCGCATGATAAAAAAATCGCACAGGTGATCAAATACCACCAAAAGAAAGCTCTGTTTGTGGGAAAAAAAGGACGTCAAATTAGTTTAGGTACAGCGTCGCACGACCGCGCAATTGTCCGTTAAAGTCATGCAGTAAAAAAATCGCAAAAAAAACCCTGGTCTTTTAGCAGCCAAATCCTCCGGGGCTTAAGTGGTTAAATAAAAAAAAAAAATATTTTGCAGTCTGAAAGGCAAGAGAAGATGTTCTTGCCTCCTAAAATATACTGAAACTAACCCTGGCAGTTACCAGAGTGGATTTCACCCTGGAACATCAACACTGCGTCAGATATTTAGTTTTAATTTAATACTGTCTTCAAGGCCACTTATGACAACATAAACTTTACTGTGCTGATGAGAGATCTAGTATCCTCTACTATGTCAGACTTGAAAATGTCAGGCTTCTTCTTAAAAAAAAAAAAAAAAAAAAAAAGCTTCTTGGAAATCAAAACCGCTAAAGATATCACTGAAATTGGGATTTGGGTCGAGACATCTAAATTGATTAAACCTGATCTGATATGATCAACTCTAGTGATAAATAAAGAGACAACAGTTTATTTAAACAACGGGTAAGGGTCTGGATTGCCAAATTTACTCACTCTTGGGAAATAAAACTTCAGATATTTTAATGCTTTTGTTAAGAAAATAATAGAACACATGGAAATGAAAATTTTATGACTTTGACCAGTAGGTGCTATCATCAGTCTTATAAACTAATGACATTCAAAATCTTATCTAGAAAATCAAAAACTCATCCCAATAACATCCAGGTAAGGGCAAAACTTACATATAGAAATAAGATCTGAACACTCTTAAAACAAGAAGTGCAGTCTGTTAAGCTAAAATTATCCGAAACATTTGTGCAATTTTTTAGAAGACCAACAATGAAAAATATATAATAGAAGGTTAGGTTTGCCGTACAGTGAATACAATGTAATGTGACAACATATAAAACAAATTGAATGTCAAAAAGTGAGTCACATGTGATAAAACAGTCAGTTATATAGTGCTGTATTTTGGCCTAGGCCGACAAGGCCCAGGCCTAGGGCGGCAATTTGCAGGGGGGCAGCAAAAAATCCACCCCCCCATCCCTCCACCTGAGACTCTATTGGCCACTGGTTGCTAGAGCCGTCCCTCTGTCCCTCTCTCTCTCACCCCTCTCCCTCCCTCTCTCTCACCCCCCTCTCTTTCTTTCTCTCTCACCCCCCCACTTCTCTTACACCCTCTTTCTCTCTTTCACTCACCCCCCCTCTCTCACCTCCCCTCGCTCTCACCTCCCCTCTCTCTCTCTCTCACCCCCTCTTCTCTCTCTCACTCACCCCCTCTTTATCACTCTCTCTCATCCCCCTCTGTCTCACTCTCTCACCCCCCTCTCTCTCTCTCTCTCATCCCCTCTCACACCCCCCTCTCTCTTTCACTCACCCCCCCTCACCCTCCCTCTCTCACCTTCCCTCACTCTCACCTCCCCTCTCTCTCTCTCACCCCCCTCTTCTCTCTCTCACTCACCCCCTCTTTATCACTCTCTCTCATCCCCCTCTCTCTCACCCCCCTCTCTCTCTCTCTCATCCCCTCTCACACCCCCCTCTCTCTTTCACTCACCCCCCCCCTCTCACCCTCCCTCTCTCTCACCTCCTCTCTCACCCCCTCGCTCTCTCACCTTCCCTCTCTCCCTTTAACCCCCCTCTCTCTCTCTCACACTCTCCTCTCTCTCACCCCCCCCTTATCTATCTCTCTCATACCCCTCTCTCTCTCGTCCCCTCTCTCTCTCACACACCCCCTCTCACTCTCTCACACCCCCTCTCACTCTCTCACCCCCTCTCACTCTCACCCCCATCTCTCTCTCTCACCCCCCTCTCTCTCATCTCCCTCTTTCTCTCTCTCATCCCCCCTCTCTCTCTCTCTCCCACCCCCTCTCACCCCCCTCTCGTGAGATCTCAGGGGTTCATGCTGGGACTTGTAGTCCTTCAATTGTGGAGGGAGTCACATCTGTTAAAAAGGAAGGAGTGGGGCAAATTTACATAGGAGGGGGAGGGGGCACCCAATTTTAGTCTTGCCTAGGGCAGCACAAAACCAAAATACACCACTGCAGTTATAACACGACATAAAAGTTCCAAGTGTGAAGATTTCAATTTCATATACGCCCAGCTAGTGCGTCCAATATATGGATATAGATGACACACCAAAAGGTGAATCACCCAAGTGCGTCTCCACCATAGGGTAAAAAATGACTTCTTACCAGAAACTATGGACTCTTAGTCAGAAAGAGTCAAAAGCACTTTATAAATGAAATATAATTTGGGATGGAAACCATTCACTTATTTCCCCCTCTCTAGTTAAAGCAATATCGCAAGTAATGGTGGGGATTGCTCCATTATAGCATGTAGGGAAAATTAATAAAAAATATCCACATAGTGTCAAACTGTATGGTACATTTATTAAAAATAAGTCAGTACTAATCACTCACAATGTTAATCATAAAAGAATGCATGTACTGTATATACAAAGTACAGGTTCCCGAGATCCAATCCAATCACCTCGTGGCTTCAGCGTGCGTGGTGGTGTCATGAGCATAATATCCGCCCCAAGGATTTCGTCACAATTGAGGTCATCAGGGGCAGGGCGGTCACGCTCATCACCACACCTTTATATGGAATCAAATCAAGAGGAGACAGCTACATTGGCCTAACCATGGTTTGCTTTCAATTTTAAAATGTCTGTCGTATATAAAAAAAATAGAGGACCAAGCAACATTCCATGCCAGCTCAAAAATGTATTTTTTTTTTTTTTAATGAAATATATCATTTGTTTAGTGACTTTGATTTTGTGAAACTCAAAAGTTTGTAAAATTGATAAAGTTAAGCAGGTTATTGAGGGTAGGACAAGTCATCCTACAGCAGGGGTCTTGGATTAAAAATGACAGAGGTCTAGTTAGTGAACTTTTCTTTCAGCAGAGGTCCAAATCTTATGTTTGTGCTATAACACACCACAGTCCTCTTTACATCACAGCCCCCCTTGTACCTCAGTGTCTTTAGCCTACTCATTAAATCACAGCCCCTTTACATCACAGCTTCCTCTTTACATCACAATCCCCCTTAACATCACAGTTACCCCCTTTTCATCAGTGTCCATAGTACCCCTCTACATCACAGTCCTCCCTTTCAAGCAGTCCCACAGTGTGCCCAGTTCCCCTTCACATCACAGCCTCCCTTTACGCTGGAGTGTCCCTTTATGTTGCAGTGCCCCTTACATCACCCTGCCCCTGCACACCAGAGTGCTCCTTTGAATGTAAGTCTTCCCTGCACTGTTCTACCATTGGCTTGGTAGAGGCACTTAAATGTGTGAGGTTTCCCCGCCTGGCCACTGCTGTCATCCCCACAATAGGTGGGGGCGGGAGGTGATGCAGATCTGGATGGAGGGTGGGAGCTGCACAACTTAATGGGTGATTATCCACTTATTAATTTGAAAAGACTCCTGCTCTTCGTCCCAATCTAAAGCACCTTCCACCCCCGCCTGCCATGAGGATGGCAGCGGCAGCAAGGCAGGAGACTCAGGTGAGCTCCCACAGCTGATAAGTGGCGGCTGTGGTCTGGACAGGACTGTCACTTAGTCCAGGTCCAGACCGCGGTCCGCCATTTAGTGATTCCTGTCCTACCTGATGAAATTGCACCCTTTATCACTGTTTTATTTATCATCATCCAGAGGAGGGCTCCTAAAAGGATCTAGAGCTAAACTGCCATTGGGGAAAATAAATTCAATAGGTCATGGCAAGGACAAGGATATAGACAATGGAAAGCAGTCACCAGCCACCAGCAACTAAGAGGAGTGGCAGAAGGAGGCTGAGGCTACACAGTGCCCTATTACCAATGGAGAGAGAAAAGGGAGAGGGAGGGAGAGAGAGAAAACATGGTAGACCATGTACAATATGCACAATACTATTCACATGGTATCATACATCACATTCTGTTGTTCAAAGCATATTTTTCTTACCGTTGTAGTTAGACATTGACTCACTCTATACTTTTAATATACGGCACAATTTATGTTCCTCTTCAGGTGCTAATGTTCCCAAGCCAGTTTCTTGGTATATAACTGTAGTTAAACTTGTTATTTGTCAGTTGTTGTTGGTACAGGCCATGTACGTTCCTTAGTCTGAGCAACCCCCAACTGTATCTCTAATCTTTAACCCTCAACGTAACCCCTATATCCCAACTCAAACCACAACTCTCAACCTTATCCCTAACACTTACTCTTAATCCCTAGGAATGTCCATATAACAGCCATATTTGTATCATATACATAACTTTTGTGCTACAAATGGTTTCTCGCAAATTAAACCTCTGCTTTAATTATTGTTTCTATTTTAGGTAGATATACTATAGATAGGTTAGATCATATATTGCTTTAAATTTCTTAGGGTCCCCCTGTGGAATAACTGATTCTTTCCCCTGCCATATGTAACTGCACTTCAGCTTAGCAGCACTAGGGTCATTGGTTCGAATCCCAACCACGACACTGCCTGCATGGAGTTTGCATGTTCTCCCTGTGCCTGCGTGGGTTTCCTCCAGGTACTCCGGTTTCACCCCACACCCCAAAAATATGCTGGTAGATTAATTGGTATGCCTAAATTGGCCCTAGTATGTGTATGAATGTGAGTTAGGGACCTTAGATTGTAAGCCCCTTGAGGGCAGGAACTGATGTGAAAGTACACTATGTGTGTAAAGCGCTTTGTAAAATGATGGCGCTATTTAGGAACCTGTAATAAATAAATAAAATAAAAGTAAATAACTGTAAGACATTGCTTAACCACTTAAGCCCCGGAAGATTTTACCCCCTTTCTGACCAGGGGGAATTTTGCGATTCGGCACTGCGTGTTTAACGGACAATTGCGCGGTCGTGCGATGCTGTACCCAAATGAATTTGACGTCCTTTTTTTCCCCACAAACAGAGCTTTCTTTTGGTGGTATTTGATCACCTGTGCGATTTTATCATGCGCTATAATCAAAAAAAGAGCGACAATTTTGCAAAAATAACAATATTTTTCACATTTTTTTTTATATGAAATTCCCCCAAAAAATGTAAAAATTTAATTTTTTTTACATTTTTGGCCAATTTGTTTACTGCTACCTATGTTTGGTAAAAAAAAAATCACAATAATCACAATAAGCGTATTTTGATTGGTTTGCGCATAAGTTATTGCGTTTACTAACTTGGTGTTTTTTTTTTAACGAGTAATGGCGACGATCTGCGATTTTATTTTGCGGGACTGCGACATTGCGGCGGACAGATCAGACCCTTGACTGACATTTTTGACACTTTTGGGGGTACCAGTGACATTACTACAGTAACCAGTGATATACATATGCACTGTTACTGCAAACATGACACTGGCAGGGAAGGGGTTAATTTATTAGAGATGCAGTGACTATGTGTGTCCCTAGGGGCGTGCTTCTTACTGTGCAGGGATGTGGCTGTGTGTGTAAAAGCACAGATCAACGGTCCTACATAGCAGGACCGTTAGATCAGTGCTTTTACACAGGGGAGAATGACAGGCGGCTTTGTTTACATTAGTCACCTGCCTTTCTCCCTTCACAGCGGACGATCGCGAGTGACCGGCAGACATTGGGTCCGCCGGTCACACGCACGAAGGTATCCGTGAACGAGCCGAGACGGGCTCGCCCGCTATTGGCTCCCAGGCTAGTGACGTACCGGTACGTCACTTTGCCTGGCCGGGCTGACCGCCGCAGTATATGTACTTGCGGCAGTCGGTAACCGGTTGATGTACTTTACTGAATTTAGATGATTTTAGATCAGACAACGGTTTGGCAGCACAAAGCTGAAACGTAATTGGTTGAAATTTCTGGTGTATCCTTTACATGATGCCACAGGTTATAGTATGTATACTGTATATGTATATAGGACAGTGTTTCTAAACCTCTTTTCAGCCAAGGCACCCTTTACAATTATACATTTATATACAATCATACAATTATACACAACATCGAGGCACCCTATTTTAAAATTGAAAAAAATAATTGTTTTACATGCAGTGGCATTGACACACGTAGAACACCCAAAATTGGGGGTGATTTATTCTTACAAAGCAAATATACCTTTTCACACTGGTACTGTATTCCAGCGTTTCTCTTCTCTCTCAGTTTTTCTCCCTCATTCAGCTAATGTGACCCCAGTGCGGACAAAGAGTGGCAAACAAGGAAGTCTTTAGATGTCCTCCTCCTTATCCCACAATGGTTGTTAGAGTGTCAGCAGCTGGCCCCCATGGTGCCCAAGGTTGTAATGCTGCACAATTAAAACCTGTGGCTTCGAGTAACAAAAAAAAAAAAAAGGACAGTCTTGATCCACCTGCTGGCTGACAATTTTACAATTTTAGGTCAATTTGAGGCAATTTTTAGGCTTTTTGCCAAGGCACCCCTGAAGAACTCAAAAGGCACCCCAGGGTGCCATAGCACCCTGGTTAAAAAAGGCTTATATAGTGCATAAATGTTGAGGTCCATAGGCAGTCAAAAATATTTTGGGGGGAATCATTTCATCATCTATTACAGTGTTACTCAACCAGGGTTTTTGTGGCACTCTAGGGCTCCTCTGGACCTCACTAGGGGTTCTTTGAGCAATAAGCAAGTTCTGACTCTCAGATAAGTAACCGCTCAAACAATGATCTTTTTATGTTGTACATCTATATGGATGCCTAATGTGACCCCCGTGCTGACAAAGAGCGGCAAACAAGGAAGTTCTTAGATGTCCAATGTCCTCCTCCTCATTACACAATGGTTGTTAGAGTGTCAGCAGCTGGCCCGCACGGTGTCCAAGGTTGTAATGCTATACAAATAAAACCTGTGGTTTTGAGTAACAAAAAAAAAAAGGACAGGCTTGATCCACCTGCTGGCTGACAATTTGACAATTTTAGGCAATTTAAGGCAATTTTTAGACTTTTTGCCAAGGCATCCCTGGAGAACTCAAAAGGCACCCTGCCATGGTACCCTGGTTGAAAAAGGCTGACACGGGGCATAAACATTGAGGTCTATAGGCAATCAAAAATATTTTGGGGGGAATCATTTCATCATCTATTACAGTGTTTCTCAACCAGGGTTTTGTGGCACTCTAGAAACATAGAAACATAGAAACATAGAATGTGTCAGCAGATAAGAACCGTTTGGCCCATCTAGTCTGCCCAATATATCTGAATCCTATGAATAGTCCCTGGCCCTATCTTATATGAAGGATAGCCTTATGCCTATCCCATGCATGCTTAAACTCCTTCACTGTATTTGCAGCTACCACTTCTGCAGGAAGGTTATTCCATGCATCCACTACTCTCTCAGTAAAGTAATACTTCCTCATATTACTTTTAAACCTTTGCCCCTCTAATTTAAAACTGTGTCCTCTTGTGGTAGTTTTTCTTCTTTTAAATATGCTCTCCTCCTTTACCGAGTTGATTCCCTTTATGTATTTAAAAGTTTCTATCATATCCCCTCTGTCTCTTCTTTCTTCCAAGCTATACATGTTAAGGTCCTTTAACCTTTCCTGGTAAGTTTTTTCCTGCAATCCATGTACTAGTTTAGTAGCTCTTCTCTGAACTCTCTCTAGAGTATCTATATCCTTCTGGAGATGTGGCCTCCAGTACTGCGCACAATACTCCAAGTGAGGTCTCACCAGTGTTCTGTACTTTAGGGTTCCTCTGGATCTAACTAGGGGTTTCTTGAGCAATAAGCAAGTTCTGACTCTCAGATATGTAACCACTCAAACGATGATCTTTTTATGTTGTATATCTGTTTTGAGGGTATTTTAATAACGACCTTTCTTCCATGCGACCATTATTCTAATGTGCTGTGAACTGTAGATATAGTAATTATTAGCAGGGGTTCCCTGAGACCAGAAAGTTATTTCAAGGGTTCTTCCACCTCAAAAAGCTTGAGAAAGGTTGATCTAGTCTCTGCAATTAAAGATTCAATTTTTTTTATACCTGTAGCTCTGTCACTTAAAAATTTGCCACTTTGTACTTTTTGTCTTAGAAAAAAAATACTTTTTTTTTTAACACAATGGTTGTTAGAGTGTCAGCAGCTGGCCCGCACGGTGTCCAAGGTTGTAATGCTATACAAATAAAACCTGTGGTTTTGAGTAACAAAAAAAAAAAAAAAAAGGACGGTCTTGATCCACCTGCTGGCTGACAATTTGACAATTTTAGGTCAATTTGAGGCAATTTTTAGACTTTTTGCCAAGGCATCCCTGGAGAACTCAAAAGGCACCCTGCCATAGCACCCTGGTTGAAAAAGGCTGACACAGGGCATAAACATTGAGGTCTATAGGCAATCAAAAATATTTTGGGGGGAATCATTTCATCATCTATTACAGTGTTTCTCAACCAGGGTTTTGTTGCACTCTAGGGTTCCTCTGGATCTAACTAGGGGTTTCTTGAGCAATAAGCAAGTTCTGACTCTCAGATAAGTAACCACTCAAACAATGATCTTTTTATGTTGTATATCTGTATGGAGGGTATTTTAATAACGACCTTTCTTCCATTCTTCCAAGCGACCATTATGCTAATGTGCTGTGAACTGTAGATGTAGTAATTTTTAGCAGGGATTCCCTGAGACCAGAAAGTTATTTCAAGGGTTCTTCCACCTCAAAAAGCTTGAGAAAGGTTAATCTAGTCTCTGCAATTAAAGATTCAAATTTTTATACCTGTAGCTCTCTCACTTATACATTTGCCACTTTGTACTTTTTGTCTTAGAAAAAAAAAAATACTTTTCAAAGTCTATTATTCTGGGACATTAACAATAACCCATTTTTTTTTTTTCTGAACCAAATCACCTAATTTCTGGGAATGGCACAATAGTTAATAGGAGCTGATTTAAAAGCATGGAGATGAGGCAGAGCTCAGTTACCATGAGATAAGTAGGGCACTCCACTGGAAATAATGTCTGGGAAAGCACTGGGTTCAATATGACACCAACCCACAAATCATTAATTCCCCCCAGACTTGGGAACATTAGTGTAATGCAGAAAATGCACAAGGGGTCAGTCACAGCAAAATGCTGCTAATATAGAAACGTAATAAAGTCTAATTCAAGAAAAGAGCCCGAGGAAGATGAACCATGCATAGAAGCAAGAAGAGATACATGTGTATCGAACATGTGTAACCTTCACACACGCCTCTTATAAATCACTGGGTTGAAATGGACAAGCCATTAATCACTGCTCTCAAATACAGACTTTGATTTATGACTTCTCATGTCAATCATTGTGCAATATTGTGCTCCCTCATCTGTGTGAGAAATATAGCAAATAATTATACAAACTCAAGTTAAGCATGTTTACTATCCCAAGGTTGCATCTGACCTTCTTTGTTCGAAAAAAAAAAAAAAGAAAAATTGTGAACCAGAAATCTTTCATGTCTCATTGTTTGTGTTATTTAAAAAGGAACATTTGTTAGATATGAAAATTTAGTTTATATAAAAAGAGGATCTTTTATATGTGTTTTTTTAGCCAAACATCACACAATACAACAGCAATATAGATATGTCTGTCTTGTTTAGGTCTTTGTCTTTCAAGCTTGTAACTCTGAAATGTGCTAAAAATGTTAACGTTAAAAAAAAAATAATAATATAATAAAATAATGAATAATAATGTTAAATAAACCCTTGTGAGCAATTATGTAAATATGTAAATCAAAAACAACTACAAAGTAATATTATATTGTGATTCGCTTACACACTCCACACTCTCACATGCATGTGCCTCTGTAGAAAGTAAACCGTAAATTGCGCCGCGTTTCTTTGTTACCGCGAACAGCTCAAAAATGATATATACAGTGGAGAAAATAATTATTTAATCCCTTGCAAATTTTGTAAGTTTGCCCACTTACAAAGAAATTGGGGGTTTGCTCGTGGCCAGTATTCCTATAGAGTGTGCCACATCCCTAATTAGAATACACAGGAAAAGTTCCCCTGAGTGTGGGACTTTATAGGCACAAATTTGAAACCGATTCAACAATATATGCAAAAATAATAATATTTATTGAAGTGACAGAAGTATAAATATAAACAATAAAATCACAGGCAGTAAAAGGCAAGAATAGAACCAGAACCATGTAGATGACAGGAACCTGAGCCCAATATATTTCAGAAAATAACTTTTTCCTTCTTCAGGGGCGGTTCTCTTTTAGAAGTGCTATGGTTATTCTTGCAAAATATTGTATTGCCTGTTGAACACATTAAAAGCAAGCTGGTTCACCGTATTTGTGGATCCGCATTGTTGTTATATATATCCCGAAGGTCGTATGCATGACCTATATGTTAGATTTAGCCATATCGTAGGATCTAAATGAACCCCCGTGCCTCCATACCACTGTGGCCACCTGAAGTCCCAAAAGGAGTGGACACCCAAGCACTAGCAATAGTGGGCCAACTGTACAGCAGAAAGGGAGAGGGATGCCACAAATGTCTACCAGCGCACTCTGGACTGCATACGGAGTGCGCTGGTAGACATTTGCCTTCTACTTTTGTCACTTCAATAAATATTATTATTTTTGCATATATTGTTGAATCGGTTTCAAATTTGTGCCTATAAAGTCCCACACTCAGGGGAACTTTTCCTGTGTACACTTACAAAGAAATGAAGGGTCTATAATTTTTATCATATGTGCATACATGATACAAATGTTATAAATTAAGTATTTGAAATAAAATAAGTATTTGATCCTAAAGCAAAACAAGACTTAGGACTTGGTGGAGAAACCCCTGTTGGCAAGCACAGAGGTAAGACGTTTCTTGTAGTAGGTTACCAGGTTTACACACATCACAGGAGGGATTTTGGTCCACTCTTCTTAACAGATCTTCTCTAAATCCTTAAAAAGTTCATAAAGGCAGAAGGTTTTTTAAAGTCTTCTGCAGGAACCCCCCTCAGCCCCCCTAATACTTACCTGAGGTCCATCTAGATCCAGCGATTTTGCACGAGAGACTCAGCTGTTCGAGACCCCCTTCCTCATTTACTGAGACAGCTTTAGGCACCATTGGCTCCCGCTGCTGTCAATCAAAGTCATTGAGCTAATGAGGAGAGAAGAGGGCAGGGCTGGGCCGTGGCTCTGTGTCTGAATGGAACCAGGGAGCTGTGGCTCAGCTTGGGTGCCCCCATATCAAGTTGCTTGCTGTGGGGGCACTCAACAGGAGGGAGAGGTCAGGAGAAGTGTAGGATCTGGGCTGCTTGGAGCAAAACCACTACACAGAGCAGGTAAGTATAACATGTTTGTTATTTTTAGGGGGAAAAAAGGAGACTTTAGCATCACTTTAAGGTTTCTTGGCTGTCACTTGGCAACTTGAAGCTTCAGCTCTCTCCATACATACATACATATATACATCTGTCTATAGGATTAAGGTCTGGAGACTGGCTGGACCACTTCATGGCTTTAACCATTTGCCGACCGGTCACGTTGACCGTACTGCTGCAAAGTGGTTCGTTATCGTCCAGCGACGTAGTACTATGTCACTGGACTCCTCCCCCTGCAGGCGGCGCTCGCGCGCCGCTGGAGGCACGCTACCGCTGTTTTCATTCACAGCGGGAGTCGGGCCAGGGGAGGAGCGGCGGCGATCGCTGCTGCTCTTCCCCGATCGTCGGGGAATCTAGTTTGGAGATCCGCCCGCCTGTGTAAACAGAGCGGGCGGATCTCCTCAGTGACAAGGAGTGACAGATTGCAGTGTTCAGCATAGCTGAACATGCGATCTGTCCCTGACTCACACAGTCACCTCCCCCCCCACACGTCAGTAAGCACCAGGCATACATTAACCCCTCCCTCTCCAATAAAATTAACCCCTTCCCTGCCAATGTCATTTTTACAGTAACAGTGCATATATATAGCACTGATTACTGCAGTAATGTCACTGGTAACCCCAAAAGTGTCAAAAATGTCAGTCAAGGGTCCGATCTGTCCGCCGCAATGTCGCAGTCCCGCAAAAAAAATCGCAGATCGCTGCCATTACTCGTTAAAAAAAAAACACCAAAAATTACAGAAATCTTTCCCTTAGTTAGTAAACGCAATAACTTTTGCGCAAACCAATCAAAATACACTTATTGTGATTTTTTTTACCAAACATAGGTAGCAGAAAACAAATTGGCCAAAAATGTAAAAAAAATTTGATTTTTACATTTTTTTGGGGGGGAATTTCATATAAAAAAATGTTAAAAATATTGTTATTTTTTCAAAATAAACGCTATTTTTTTGTTTATAGCGCAAAAAGTAAAAATCGCACAGGTGATCAAATACCACCAAAAGAAAGCTCTGTTTGTGGGAAAAAAAGGACGTACATTTCGTTTGGGTACGGCATCGCACGACTGCGCAATTGTCAGTTAAAGTCACACAGCGCCGAATCGCAAAAAGTGGCCTGGACGTAAGACTGCAAAATCCTCCGGTGGTAAAGTGGTTAATGTGCCTCTTCTTGAGCCACTCCTTTTTTGCCTTGGCGGTATGTTTTTTGGTCATTGTCATGTTGGAAGACCCATCCAAGACCCATCTTCAGTGTTCTGGATGAGGGAAGAAGGTTCTTATCCAATATTTTACAATACATGGCCCCGTCCATTGGCCCCCTCACTGCGGCAAAACTTACAAAATCTACCGGGGATCAAATAATTGACTAATTTTGTCATGGTTTTACCACAGATGGACTTTTCTTAGTTGATTCACATAATTTCCAACCCAGCTCATGTCAGGATTTCGCTAGCCATTTCTGACTAACATGCACTACCAGTCCATGCTTCTACAAAAGTGCCAGATCGCATTGGATGTGCACCATACAAGGACACTCCAACCAACAAAGGCCTAAAACAATGACAGTTGTCCACCTACAAAAAGAGACAGGGAGGATTTGGTTCAAGAGAGGGAAAGCTAGTATCTGTTTATTGCCATAAACGAATCAACTAGTACACATACAGTGGTGATCGAAAGTTTGGGCACCCCAGGTAAAAATTTGTATTAATGTGCATAAAGAAGCCAAGGAAAGATGGAAAAATCTCCAAAAGGCATCAAATTACTGATTAGAAATTCTTTATAATATGTCAACAAAAGTTAGATTTTATTTCCATCATTGACACTTTCAAAATTACAGAAAATAAAAAAATGGTGTCTAAAAAAGTTTGGGCACCCTGCAGAGTTAATATCTTGTACTGCCCCCTTTGGCAAGTATCACAGCTTGTAAACGCTTTTTGTAGCCAGCCAAGAGTCTTTCAATTCTTGTTTGAGGTATCTTTGCCCATTCTTCCTTACAAAAGTCTTCCAGTTCTACAAAAGTCTTCCAGTTCTTTGAGATTTCTGGGCTGTCTGTCACGCACTGCTCTTTTAAGGTCTATCCATAGATTTTCAATTATATTGAGGTCAGGAGATTGTGAAGGCCATGGCAAAACCTTCAGTTTACGCCTCTTGATGTAATCCCCCGTGGATTTCAAGGTGTGTTTAGGATCATTATCCACATTATCCATTTGTAGAAGCCATCCTCTCTTTAACGTCAGCTTTTTCACAGATGGCATCAAGTTACCATCCAAAATTTGCTGAAATTTTATTGAATCCATTTTTCCTTCTACTCATGAGATGTTCCCTGTGCCACTGGCTGCAATACAACCCCCAAAGCATGATTGATCATTAAATTCTGTGCCCCTTCTTCTCCAAACGTACCTTTGCTCACATATTACTTTCACGTATCACTAATTTACTATCAGATATATCGGTCTGGATGTCTCACCACTTCCTCAAACTCAATCCATCTAAAACCGAGCTTATAATTTTTCCTCCACCTCGTGCCCCTTCCCCTGATTTCTCCGTCAATATCAATGGCATTACCATCAGCCCATCCCCACATGCCAAGGTCTTAGGTGTTGTCCTGGACTCTGAACTCTCCTTCAAACCCCACATCCAATCGCTGTCCAAATCTTGCCGCCTCAGCCTCCGCAACATCTCCAAAATACGCCCCTTTCTAACCAAAGACACAACAAAACTCCTAGTTCACTCCCTGGTCATCTCTCGCCTCGACTACTGCAATTCCCTTCTCATTGGCTTACCTTTACACAGGCTGTCCCCCCTTCGGTCCATCGTGAATGCTGCCGCCAGACTCATCCACCTCACCAATCGCTCAGTGTCCGCTGCTCCTCTCTGTCAAGCCCTCCACTGGCTTCCGCTCACCCAACGAATTAAATTCAAAATACTTACAACATCTTACAAAGCAATCCACAGCCTAGCCCCCAGCTACATCACCAGCCTCATCTCAAAATACCAACCTAATCGCTCTCTTCGTTCCTCTCAAAACCTCCTGCTCTCTAGCTCACTCATCACCTCCTCCCATGCTCGCCTCCAGGACTTTTACAGAGCCTCTCCAATCCTATGGAACTCCTTACCCTTATCTGTCCGATTATCCCCCACTCTATTAGCTTTTAGGCGATCTCTGAAAACCCTCCTTTTCAGAGAAGCCTATCCTACCAACCCCTAACAAATGTACCTCCTTTTTCTCCATCAACCCATCCCCCACGGTTATTGCCTTTTTGTTTCACTTGACCCTCCCTTCTAGATTGTAAGCTCTAACGAGCAGGGCCCTCTAGTTCCTCCTGTTTTGAACTGTATTGTAACTGTATTGTCTTCCTTCACATTGTAAAGCGCTGCGCAAACTGTTGGCGCTATATAAATCCTGTATAATAATAATAATAATAATAATAATAATAATAATATTATTATAAGAATGTCTAATCTGTAATTTGATGCCTTTTGGAGATTTTTCCATCTTTCCTTGGCTTCTTTATGCACATTAATACAAATTTTTACCTGGGGTGCCCAAACTTTTGATCACCACTGTATGTCAAACACAAGACCCGTGGGCCGAATCCGGCCCTCTAGGTCTTGTCATGTGGCCCTCGCACCCAGTTTTGCAGCTGGATCGTGGTAGAACTTCATTCCGCCACCTCTGGCTCTCACCCTCCGCTCCTGCTCCTCGCTGTCCCTTGTAAACACACAAGCCTTCTTCTGTGTTTACAAGTGAGCAAGAAGGAACGCAGCTTGGCCCTGCCCCCTCTCTCTCCTCATTGGCTCACTGACTTTGAGTGGGAGCCTATTGTCTTATCCAATCAGGAGGGAGAGTCCCGGACAGCCGAGTGTCTTGTGCAACATCCCTGGATCGAGATAGGGCTCAGGTAAGTATTAGGGGTTGAGGGGGGCTGCAGCACACAGAAAGGTTTTTTATGTCTGAATGCATAGAATGCATTCAGATATAAAAAAACTTCTGACTTTATAATCCACTTTAAATGTGGTAGCTTCATTAGTTCTTTTGTTCAGGTTTTTTTTCCTATATTATCAGACCGTAATCCTGAGAATAACACACTTCCTGTCCTAGGGTGGCTATGCTTACTCATTTCACAGTATATGCGGAGGGAGCCATGGTTGTCACTGGGCTGTTTACTTGATTTGGACAATTAACTTCTATTTCGCCCTTCATTCCTATTATCTAGGAAGGTAATCTTTTGTAGTTAACAGAAGGTAGCTGAGAAAACCAAATTTAAATACACAAGATTACCAGAATTCAGGCAAGTTAAATAGTTATTTTTTCTTTTTTTGTACTTGCAGAATGTGTACTTTAAAAAAAAGAAAAAACAAAAAGAAAACGAATGCAGCCACCACATCTAAGAACTGGCAAGCTGCAATATAATACATTTTTGCTTTGGGGGTTTAAATGTAAATATATATATATATAAAAAAATATGTAAATAAATATATATATACATATATATATATATATATATATATATATATAAAAATATAAATATATATATATATATATATATATATATATATATATATATATATATATACATATACACATATATATATACATATATATATATATATATATATATATATATATATATATACATATACATATATGTATATATATATATATATATATATATATATATATATATATATAAATATATATATATATATATATATATAAATATAAATATATATAAAGAAATAAATGATATATATATATCTATATATATATATATATAAATAAATATATATATATATGTAAATAAATATATATATTAAAATATATTAAATGTAAATATATATATATATATAAAAAAATATGTAAAAAAAAAAAATATATATATATATATATATATATATATATAAAATATATATATATATATATATATATATATATATATATATATATATATATATATATATATATATACATACACATATATAAATAAATAGTTATATAATATATTATATATATTTTATACTGTATATTATATTATATAACATTTTTGCGTACCTATAAAATGAGAGGAGAAAAAACATTCTATCAAACATAAAATGATAAAGGGCACAAGAAACAGTCAATGTGATGTCATTGTAAACTCCTGAGTTTAGCACTCCAAATTTGCAGGCGAATCTTTCACATGTAATTTGATGAAGCGCCCTTCAGCCATCATAGAAGATTTATCTTGAGCTAAAAAGCTGCAGTTCGATCTGAGACAATGATTTGCTGAGAGTCACGAAGAACGGGGGAACTTGTGAAGATAATAAACAGCTTTTGACCCCTGTGCCAAAACCAGAAAAAAAAACAAGATGTGTCACTGTTGTTTTATTTCAGCATTTATAAGAAATATCACAGTATGATAAGGAATGCATGCTTCCAGTCAAGTTATACAGATTTCCAACACACTTTTTCCCTTCTTGATTCCTAGAAGGAATAGTTATTTTCCCTGAAATATATTACACAAGGTCACTTAGTTCCCCGCAGCTGAGATCATGTGCTATGCAGTTTCAGATCTATGAATTATCAGGAAAAGCTAAACACATAATTGCAGAAAACTTTTCTTACCGAGAATAAAATCTAATAACAGGATTTTTGAAGTTTGCTGCTATCTGTAAATATGTTTATTTTTACTATAAATAGTTTATTATTATTTTTATCATTAATAATATAGTCACCATTATTATTTATTTATTTGTTTAGTCACTTTTATTTTTTTATTACCAATAGATTTTTTTTTTTTTTAACTATGAATTATGAAGAAAAAACTAAACACATAATAGCAGAAAACTTTTCTTACAGAGATAAAAATCTAATAACAGGATTTTTGAAGTTTGCTTCTATCTGTAAATATGATTATTTTTACTATCAATATTTGTATTATTATTTTTATCATTAATAATATTATCATTAATAATATAGCCACCTTTATTATTTATTTAGTCACTTTTATTTTTTTTTATTACCAATAGATTTTTTTTTTAAACTATAAATTATGAAGAAAAAAACTAAACATAATTGCAGAAAACATTTCTTACCGAGAAAAAAATCTAATAAAAAGATTTTTGTACTTTGCTGCTATCTGTAAATAATATTATTTTTATTATCAATATTTTTTATTATTATTATCATTAATAATATTATCTTTAATAATATAGTCACTATTGTTATTTATTTATTTATTGAGTCACTTTTAATTTTTTTTATTACCAATAGATTTTTTTTAAACTATGATTTTTGAGGAAAAACTAAACACATAATTGCAGAAAATGTTTCTTACCGAGACAAAAATCGAATAAAAGGATTTTTGTAGTTTGCTGCTATCTGTAAATAATATTATTTTTACTATCAATATTTTTATTATTATTATCATTAATAATATAGTCACTATTATTTTTTATTTATTAAATCAATTTTTTTTTATTACCAATACATTTTTTTTTTAAAACTATGATATTTAAGGAAAAACTAAACACATAATTGCAGAAATTTTTTCTTAACGAGACAAAAATCGAATAAAAGGATTTTTGTAGTTTGCTGCTATCTGTAAATAATATTATTTTTATTATCAATATTTTTATTATTATTATCATTAATAATATAGTCACTATTGTTTTTTATTTATTAAATCAATTTCATTTTTTTTATTACCAATAGATTTTTTTTTAAAACTATGATTTTTGAGGAAAAACTAAACACATAATTGCAGAAAATTTTTCTTAACGAGACAAAAATCGAATAAAAGGATTTTTGTAGTTTGCTGCTATCTGTAAATAATATTATTTTTATTATCATTATTATCATTATTATTATTATTATTATTATTATTAATAATAATAATAATAATAATAATAATATCATTAATAATATGGTTATTATTATTTATTTGGTTACTTTTTTAGTATTTTTGTAGTTTGCTGCTATCTGTAAATAATATTATTTTTATTATCATTATTATCATTATTATTATTATTATTATTATTAATAATAATAATAATAATAATAATAATAATAATAATAATAATAATAATAATAATAATAATAATATCATTAATAATATTGTCATTATTATTTATTTTTTTACTTTTTTTTTACCAATAGTTTTTTAAATTATGAGGAAAAGCTAAACACATAATTGCAGAAAACATTTCTTACCAAGAATAAAATAATATATAATATAATATAAAAGGGTTTTTGAAGTTTGCTACTCTCTGTAAATATTATTATTATTATTGATATTATTGTTAATATTATTATCAATACTAACAATACAAATAATATAATCATTTTTATTATTATTATTTATTTACTTTTTTATAACCAATAGAGTTTCATATTAACCACTTCCCTACTAAACCCTGTGTTTTAAATAATATTTTCTATACTTCTCTTGTACATTAACACACACACACATACACACTTAAAGCTGAACTTGGGGATACACAAATATTGTCTTCAAATAGTAGGTACATTTATACTTACTTAAATGTTGATGTTCTTTGTGTATATCTTTGAGATTTGTCCAGTAACCTAGTGTGAAACTTTACCTCTGCAGGAGCTTCCTGTAATAAAGACCGCTCACTGCTGCTCCCTCTTCTTGTGCAGGGTGACTGGTCTTGTTTCCGCCCCCTCCTATAGGTTTCTGCAGGCAGCCTGTAGTGGGTGGGCCCTCCTGGGCCCCTCCCACAGCTCTTTTCCCTGCACAGGCTTTGTGTAGCATAGTGATGATGTCACTGCTACTTTATAAGGGAATACAGTAAAACCTTGGATTGAGAGTAACTTGGTTTAAGAGCATTTTGCAAGACAAGAACCTTTTTTTTTTATACATTTTGACTTGATAAAAAATAGATGTCTTGATATACAAGTAGCGTTATGTCACAAGTATAAAAGAGAAGAGAGGCGCCTCTAAGTGTAGCAATATGGTTACATTTAACGAAGGAACAGCATTTAGTAACTCACATGGTTGATGAATAAAAGAGGCACATCTAAGTATGCAGGCATTCGGGGGAAAGCTGTCCACATAGACCGTTCCTCCGCACCGCCATTGACGTCATCCCTTCCACGCTGCGCTCCATGAGCGATTCAAGCCTCGCTTTCAGATCGCTCTACTGCAGGGTAGTCTTCCCGGTCACGATTGCAGACTGACAGCGGTGAGAGCCAGCGGTGAGGAGGTCTATGTGGACATCTTTACCCCAGATGCCTGCATACCTTTTTTCCCCACAAATAGAGCTTTTTTTTTGTGGTATTTGATCACCTGTGCGATTTTTATTTTTTGTGCTATTTTGTGCAATTCTGGAAAAAAAAAAAAACAATATTTTTCACTTTCTGCTATATAACTATCCAAAAAAAAAAAAATTAAAAAAATCTAAATTTTTCATCCTTTTAAGCCAATTTGTTTTTTGCTACATATTTTTGGTAAAAATAAATCTCAATAAGCGTATTTTGATTGGTTTGCGCAAAAGTTATTGCGTCTACAAACTACAGGAAAGATTTATGTCATTTCTATTTATTTTACAAGAATAATTGTAAGATATCGGTTCCAAGGACAATCACTCACAACCACATCCTTATGGGTAATTGCATCGTAGGATATAAAAAGTAGAACCCAGAGAATCTATTCTTTCTTTCTTTCTTTCTTTCTTTCTTTCTTTCTTTCTTTCTTTCTTTCTTTCTTTCTTTCTTTCTTTCTTTCTTTCTTTCTTTCTTTCTTTCTTTCTTTCTTTCTTTCTTTCTTTCTTTCTTTCTTTCTTTCTTTCTTTCTTTCTTTCTTTCTTTCTTTCTTCTTTTTATATCTTATGATGCAATTTTTATTTATTTATTTATTTTTTATTAGTAATGGCCAAAATCTGCGTTTTTTGGTAGGACTGCGACATTGCGGCGGACAGATCGGACCCCTAACGGACATTTTTGACACTTTTGGGAGGACCAGTGACATTACTACAGTAATCAGTGCTAAAAATATGCACTGTTACTGTAATAATGACACTGGCAGGGGAGGGGTTAACACAGTGGGTGATCAAAGGGTTAAATGTGAGCCTAGGGGGTGTTTTCTAACTGTGGGGGGGGGGGGGCTTGTGAAATGACCATAGAGACCTGTGTTCCTATATAGAAGGATCACAGGCGCTCTGTGATCATTTCAGAGAAAACAAAGTTAAGCTGTGTTAACAACAACTGACTGTCCTTCTCTTTCAGCGGGGAGCGATTGCGGGTGCCTGACGGCAATCGTGGGTGTCGGTCTCGTGGATCGGCATCCCTGCTGCCTAGTGGGGGCGGGAGAGAACCGACCTACCCATACGTCGATTCGTGCAGCCAAGCCAGCCTATATATGAAGCCTAGTGGGCCGAGATGTATAGTAACTAAGTAGAACTACTTCACTTCTGTACTTAAGTACCGAAAGGCGGTATCTGTACTTTCCTAGAGTAGAATTTTTTTCTCCTACTTCCACTTTTACTTCACTACATTTTTTCGATGATTTCAATACTTCTACTCCAATATTTTTTTTTTTTTGTGCTGCATAGTTACTCGTTACTATTATAAAAATTACCACTGCCAGAACAGTAGATGGCAGGTTTCATGAAGTTCAAAACATGTGTATTATCAGCGCATACGAAAATAAATGCTACTGTATGTATAAATAAAAGCTGCATTTGAAATAATAAAAAACAATATGATGTTCAAACTTTTGACTTCTTTCTTTAATAACTACATAACACAGTACTTGTACTTTTACTTTCAGTACTTGAGTAGCAAAATTTTAAAAAAAACTACTTGCAATACTTAAGTACAAAAATTGTTGAATACTTTAGTACTTCTACTCAAGTCACTTTTTGATCGAGCACTTCCACTTCTACTCAAGTCACTTTTTGATCGAGCACTTCCACTTCTACTCAAGTCACTTTTTGATCGAGCACTTCTACTTTTACTCAAGTATGGGTTTTGAGTACTTTATACAACTCTGCTAGTGGGACGTGGGAGCGTGCCGCCTGTGGCGTGCGCTCCTCCCCCCAGAACCACGCGCGCGACCAACAAAGGGGTACGTCGTTTCGCACAGCCGAGCCAGCCTGCCGCAGTAAATCTGCGGCGGGCGGTCAGCAAGTGGTTAGTAAATGGTTGTGGAATGAATCATCTGAGTATTCATTATTTCTTATGGGGAAATTTGCTTTGATATACGAGGGCTTTGGATGACAAGCTTGTTTCTGGAAAGAATTATGCCCGCAATCCAAGGTTTCACTGTATCTGGGCTTGCCAAGGGATTTGGTACACACAAAGTCAATTTATATTCTGTGTGGCTATTAGGGAATATATTTAACTGAAAGTCTTTGTGCCTGGAGTTCAGCTTTAAATCGCTTTCTATATGTAATGCTCTAACAACATGTTCCTATCTATACAGGCATACCCCACTTTTAAGTACACAATGGGACCAGAGCATGTATGCAAAACCAAAATGTACTTAAAGTGAAGGAATACCTTTTTTCATTTCTCAATGCATGTAAATACACTAGCTCCATAGGAAAGGAGCTATTAGGGTGAAATATTCAAAGGGGCTGATTACTGTCCATTAGGCCCCATTCCCGCTACGTGATTTTCAAAGTGTGATTGTGATGCAATTGTAAAGTGATTCTGTGTGTCATAGAGGACCAGCCCATTCACTATGCACGCTTGTCCCCCAAAAAGAAGCTCCTGCTCCTTTTCCAGCCAACGCGCTTCACATGAATTTTAAAGGCACAGTTAGCCACGCAATTGCCACGCGATCCTACATGGCAACACTCACTGCATATTCACATTTGCATTTGGAGTGCCGTTGAAGGATAAAGGGCACCCAAACGCGTTTTGCGCATTTTGCAGTGATAGGCTGCGCGATCGGGAAACTGCCGCAATTCTGGCTGCGATTCCAAATCAGGAAGTGTGCATGGGGCCGCAGTGATGAGCCAAACTACCCTGGGTTCGGTTTGACAGATGTTCGATAAACTTCAAAGAACGCTGAACCCTAACCCCATTGAATTTAATGGGAATCTATACGTAACCAATTTTTCTAGCAAGGTGTCACAAAATAGCATGGGGGCGGAGCCATTTCTGTGTGGATCGGGAAAGCATGCAATTTTGATGTGAACATAGCCAATGTAAATTAACATCTATTTATCTAATTTATCTATCTATCTATCTATCTATCTATCTATCTATCTATCTATCTATCTATCTATCTATCTATCTATCTATCTATCTATCTATCTATCTATCTATCTATCTATCTATCTGTCTGTCTATCTGTCTGTCTGTCTGTCTGTCTATCTGTCTGTCTGTCTGTCTGTCTGTCTGTCTGTCTGTCTGTCTGTCTGTCTGTCTGCCTGCCTGCCTGCCTGCCTGCCTGCCTGTCTGCCTGCCTGTCTGTCTATCTATCTATCTATCTATCTATCTATCTATCTATCCACGCACATGGCACTTTAATGGCATCCCAGTCTTAGTCCGTAGATTTCAATATTGAGTTGGCCCACCCTTTGCAGCTATAACAGCTTCAACTCTTTTAGGAAGGCTGTCCACAAGGTTTAGGAGTGCATTTGTGAGGTCAGGCACTAATGGGGACAAGAAGGCCTGGCACGCAGTCTCCACACTAATTGATCCCAAAGGTGTTCTATCGGGTTGAGGTCAGGACTCTGTGCAGGCCAGTCAAGTTCCTCCACCCCAAACACGCTCATCCATGTCTTTATGGACCTTGCTTTGTGCACTGGTCCAAATCATTTGGTGGAGGGGGGTTATGGTGTGGGTTGTTTTTTGGGGCTGTGCTTGGACCCTTAGTTCCAGTGAGGAGAACTCTTAAGGCATCAGCATAGCAAGACATTTTGGACAGTTCTGTGCTCCCAATTTTGTGGGAACAGTTTGGGGACGGCCCCTTCCTGTTCCAACATGACTGCGCACCAGTGCACAAAGCAAGGTCCATAAAGACATGGATGAGGGAGTTTGGGGTGGAGGAACCTGACTGGCCTGCACAGAGTCCTGACCTCAACCCTATAGAACACCTTTGGGATGAATTAGAGCAGAGACTGCGAGACAGGCCTTTTCATCACACATCAGTGCCTGACCTCACAAATGCGCTCCTGGAAGAATGGTCAAACATTCCCATAGACACACTCCTAAACCTTGTGGACAGCCTTCCCAGAAGAGTTGAATCTGGTATAGCTGCAAAGGGTGGGCCAACTCAATATTGAACCCTATGGACGAAGACTGGGATGCCATTAAAGTTCATGTGCGTGTAAAGGCAGGTGGCCCAATACTTTTGAAAATATAGTGTATCTATCTATCTATCTATCTATCTATCTATCTATCTATCTATCTATCTATCTATCTATCTATCTATCTATCTATCTATCTATCTATCTATCTATCTATCTATCTATCTATCTATCTATCTATCTATCTATCTATCTATCTATCTATCTATCTATCTATCTATCTATCTATCTACAGGGAATCCGGAAAGTATTCACAGCACTTCATTTTTTCCACATTTTGTTATGTAAGAGCCTTATTCTAAAATGGATTCAATTCAATATTTTCCTCAAAATACAAACAATACCCCTTAATGACAACATGAAAGAAGTTTATTTGAAATCTTTGCAAATGTATTAAAAATAAAAAAATAAAAAATCTCATGTACATAAGTATTTACAGCCTTTGCCATGACACCCAAAATTGATCTCAGCTGCATCCTGTTTCCACTGATCATCCTTGAGATGTTTCTACAACTTGATTGGAGCCCAGCTGTGGTAAATTCAGTTTATTGGACATGATTTGGAAAGAAACACACCTGTCTATATAAGGTTCCACAGTTAACAGGGCATGTCAGAATACAAACTAATGGGCCATACACACTATAAGATTTTCTGAAGACTTTTTCCTTTAGACTTACCAAAACCATATAATATGAGGTCAAACCTAAACACTTTCAATTTGTATGCAATCTGGCAGGCCCTTGCACTACATAGAAAAGGTAAATCTGAAGGAAATCTAACCACAAAAGGTGGATAGTGTGTATCCAGCTTAACTCATAAAGTCCAAAGAATTGTCTGTAGACCTCAGAGACAGGATTGTATTGAGGCATAGATCTTGAGTAAGGTACAGAAGTTTTTCTGCAGCACTGAAAGTCCCAATGAGCACAGTGGCCTCCATCATCCATAAACAGAAGACATTTGGAACCACCAGGACTCTTCCTAGAGCGGGCCGCCCGGCCAAACTGAGTGATCAGGGGAGAAGGGCTTTAGTTAGGGAGGGGACCAAGAACCCGATGGTCACTCTGGCAGAACTCCAGAGTTTCTCGGTGGAGAGAGGAGAACCTTCCAGAAGAAAAACCATCTCTGTAGCACTCCACAAATCAAGCCTGTATGGCAGAGTGGTCAGACAGAAGCCACTCCTGAGTAAAAGGCACACGACAGCCCACCTGGAGTTTACCAAAAGCCACCTGAAGAACTCTCAGACCATAAGAAACAAAATTCTCTGGTCTAATGGAACGAAGATTGAACTCTTTGGCCAGAATGGCAAGCATCATGTCTGGAGGAAACCAGGCACCGCTCATCACCTGGGCAATACCATCCCTACAGTGAAGCATGGTGGTGGCAGCATCATGCTGTGGGGATGTTTTTCAGTGGCAGGAACTGGGAGACTAGTCAGGATCCAGGGAAAGATGAACGCAGCAATGTACAGAGACATCCTTGATGAAAACCTGATCCAGAGCGCTCTGGACCTCAGACTAGGGCAAAGGTTCTTATTCCAACAGGATAACGACCCTAAGCACGCAGCCAAGATAACAAAAGAGTGGCTATAGGACAACTCTGAATGTCCTTGAGTAGCCCAGCCAGAGCCCAGACTTGAACCCAATTGAAGATCTCTGGAGAGATCTGAAAATGGCTGTGCACCGACGCTCCCCATCCAACCTGATGGAGCTTGAGAGGTCATGCAAAGATTAATGGGAGAAACTGTCCAAAAATAGGTGTGCCAAGCTTGTAGCATCATACTCAAACAGACTTCAGGCTGTAATTGGTGCCAAAGGTGCTTCAACAAAGTATTAAGCAAAGGCTGTGAATACATGGGATTTTTTTCGTTTTTATTTTAATAAATTTGCAAAGATTTCAAACAAACTTCTTTCATGTCGTCATTATGGGGTATTGTTTGTAGAATTTTGAGGAAAATAATGAATTTAATCCATTTCGGAATAAGGCTGTAAAATAATAAAAGTGTGGAGAAAGTGAAGCGCTGTTAAGAATTTCCTGGATGCACTCTATCTATCTATCGGGAAAGTATTCACAGCACTTCATTTTTTCCACATTTTGTTATGTAAGAGCCTTATTCTAAAATGGATTAAATTCAATATTTTCCTCAAAATACAAACAATACCCCTTAACCACTTACCGCAAAGTGACGTAGGGGTACGCCGGCTAACTTTGCGGGGTTATATCGGGATGATGCCTCTAGCTCCCCCCCTCCCGCCGCCTTCCGTGACTTTGCCCGGGCCTCCCTTCCCACCGAGAGACCCGAGCACCCAGCCGGCGCGTCCGCTGGATGGATGGAGTCCCGATCTATGCCGGAAGTGGCTTTGATCGGGTCTCCGATGACGTAACCCGGAGGCGGCGTCCATGATGTCACTTCCGGGTTACTCTGCTGCAAAAAGCAGCAGATTTAAAAAACTACTGTATTCAAAAATGCAGTTTGCGGCGTTTTGAATACATGGAAGTGTAGTGGAGGGGTTTGGGGTCTTTTGGACCCTTGATCCCTCCATAAAGAGTACCTGTCACTGCATATTGGTGTCACAAGGGATGTTTACATTGCTTGTGACAGCAATAAAAGTGATCAGATTTTTATTTTTATTTTTAAACCTTTTAATAAAGTTAAAAAATTAAAATAAATAGGAAAAAAAAATTAAAAATTTTAGTCGCCCCCGTCACCGTTAGCTCGTGCGCGAAAGAAAAAATATACGGAAGTCAAGCCGCGAATTAAATCGCTGTTCAAACCACACATGTGAGGTATCGCCGCGATTGCCAGAGTGTGAGCAATAATTTAAAAAAAAATAGCTACTCTCTAACTCTAAAATCTATCTATCTATCTATCTATCTATCTATCTATCTATCTATCTATCTATCTATCTATCTATCTATCTATCTATCTATCTATCTATCTATCTATCTATCTATCTATCTATCTATCTATCTATCTATCTATCTATCTATCTATCTATCTCTCAGTTGCTACTTGTTTGAATCGCCAATGAAACAGAGACACGTTCATTGGAGACAAACCATTGTGCTGCAAAGGCCTTTTGTGATGTTCTTAAAAGCCCCTTTGTAATGGTTAGCTTTTTAGCTGGGTTGCATTTTCTGCACCTCAACAGTTCTGTGGTCAGCGAAAACTCTAAGGAGTTAAATAGCAAAAAAAAAAAAAAAAAAAATCTCCTTGGTAGCAAAGTCACCAAAAGAAGTTATTTTCCAATGAAATAGTTTCTTTTGGCACAAAATCCCTTTTGTACGTTTACATAAAGACAGAAACGTACAGAAAATATCTACAAACTGATACAGCTTTGGCTTTACATACTGTTATTAGAGGATGAGATCAGATTTTATGAGCTATCTTTTTTTTTTTTTGAAAGACGTTTCAGCACCTTCGTAAGAATATAGATTCTTGACTTGGCACCGCTGCGGATTTTCTGAAAATAAACATTATTTATAATGGCTTCTTGTCCACTTTTAGATGTATTCCTCATGTGTGTTCTGTTTCTCTTAACCCCTTCCCGCCTAGCCTTGCATAGTTGCCAACATTTCAAAATCATTTTTAGGGACACTTTTTTTGTCTGTATTTCCAGAAAGACGGTGTAGGCAGAGTAGTATGGTAATAAGGGGTGAGGCATTCATTTGTGGGCATGGCTTAACAGGAATTAAACATTACATAGTGGAGATGTGATAATGTTAAATATGGAATGTAGGTAGGGCAGTGTACAGGGGTCAGTAGTATGTAGGGCAGTGTACAGAGGTCAGTAGAATGTAGGGCAGTGTACAGGGGTCAGTAGTATGTAGAGCAGTGTACAGAGGTCAGTAGTATGTAGGGCAGTGTACAGAGGTCAGTAGAATGTAGGGCAGTGTACAGAGGTCAGTAGAATGTAGAGCAATGTCAATTGGTCAGTAGTATGTAGAGCAGTGTACAGAGGTCAGTAGTATGTAGGGCAGTGTACAGAGGTCAGTAGAATTTAGGGCAGTGTACAGAGGTCAGTAGAATGTAGAGCAATGTCCATCGGTCAGTAGTATGTAGAGCAGTGTACAGAGGTCAGTAGTAGGTAGGGCAGTGTACAGAGGTCAGTAGAATGTAGGGCAGTGTACAGAGGTCAGTAGAATGTAGAGCAATGTCAATTGGTCAGTAGTATGTAGGGCAGTGTACAGAGGTCAGTAGTAGGTAGGGCAGTGTACAGAGGTCAGTAGTATGTAGAGCAATATCAATCGGTCAGTAGTATGTAGGGCTGTGTACAGAGGTCAGGTGTATGTAGGGCAGTGTACAGAGGTCAGTAGAATGTAGGGCAGTGTACTGAGGTCAGTAGAATGTAGGGCAGTGTACAGAGGTCAGTAGTATGTAGGGCAGTGTACAGAGGTCAGTAGAATGTAGGGCAGTGTACAGAGGTCAGTAGAATTTAGGGCAGTGTACAGAGGTCAGTAGAATGTAGAGCAATGTCAATCGGTCAGTAGTATGTAGGGCTGTGTACAGAGGTCAGGTGTATGTAGAGCAATGTCAATCGGTCAGTAGTATATAGGGCAGTGTACAGAGGTCAGGTGCATGTAGAGCAATGTCCAGAGGTCAGTAGTATGTAGGGCAGTGTACAGAGGTCAGTAGTAGGTAGGACAGTGTACAGAGGTTAGTAGTATGTAGAGCAATGTCCAGAGGACAGTAGTATGTAGGGCAGTGTACAGAGGTCAGTAGTAGGTAGGACAGTGTACAGAGGTCAGTAGTAGGTAGGACAGTGTACAGAGGTTAGTAGTATGTAGAGCATTCTCCAGAGGTCAGTAGTATGTAGGGCAGTGTACAGAGGTCAGTAGTAGGTAGGACAGTGTACAGAGGTTAGTAGTATGTAGAGCATTCTCCAGAGGTCAGTAGTATGTAGGGCAGTGTATAGAGGTCAGTAGTATGTAGAGCAATGTCCAGAGGTCAGTAGTATGTAGGGCAGTGTACGGAGGTCAGTAGTATGTAGAGCAATCTCCAGAGGTCAGTAATATGTAGGGCAGTGTACAGAGGTCAGTAGTATGTAGAACAATGTCCAGAGGTCAGTAGTATGTAGAGCAGTGCACAGAGGTCAGTAGTAGGTAGGACAGTGTACAAAGGTTAGTAGTATGTAGAGCAGGGTACAGAGGTCAGTAAGATGTAGGACGTTGTACAAAGGTCAGTAGTATGTAAAGCAGTGTAGGTGTCAGAGAGGACAGTAGTAGGTAGGACAGTGTACAGGGGGTCAGTAGTATGTAGGGCAGTGTCCAGAGGGTCATAGTATGTAAGGCAGCATCCAGACATCTGTAATATATAGGCATAAGCAGGATAGAACACTGGGTATTAGCAGGGCAGAGGACTAGGTATCACCAGGGCACTGGAGAGGGGTCAGTAGGCCAGAGGTCAGGGATCAGCAGGGCAGTGGATGGAGTCAGCAGGGCAGAGGCCTGGGGTCTGCAGGGTGAAGTACAGGGAGTCAGGAGGGTTAGGTACGGGGGTGTCAGGGTGCCAGGAAATCAGACCACACAGAGATGCGGGTAAAATAAAGCAGTTTATTGTAGCAAACAACGATAAACGCACAGCAAGAGTGAGGAAGCAAGATCAGAAACAAGCCGGGGTCCAGTTCAGAAGTGGGTGGTCATCAAAGCAGGGGTCGAGTCCAGAATTGGGTAGTCTTCTAATTCAGGGTCGAATCCAGAATCGGGTAGTCTGTCAATGCCAGATCGTCTACCGATGCGGGGTTCTCTACTAATGTAGGATCGTCTGCCAGGGTCAAGAATCAGGAGAGTCGTCAGCCAAGCCAGGTCATACACAGAGGAACACGGAGAACAGAAGACTGCTAGCAGAGATGCACCTTGGAGCACAAATGCAAGGGCAAGGACTGCAACCCATCAGGTGATACATATAGTCAGGTGTGCAGCATCATCACTGTGTGACACCCATGCAGTAGGCAAGTGATGATGCAATCAGAGTTTATAAGAGGCAGCAGTCTGCACATGTCCAAGATGGCTGAAACAGGAGGGCAAGGTAAGACCTTGACAGAAGGTCAGGAGCATGCAGTGCACAGTACAGGGTGTAAGGAGGGCAAAGTACAGTGGGGTAAGCAGGACACAGTTCAAGGGGTTGGGAGGGCACAGTATGGGGGAAGCGTAGTCTATGGTACATAAGTGGTTTCCCCCATAAACAGAGCCGCACAGGGAAGCTGCTGTGACATATTTACCTGTTCTGGTGTGCTGATCCCCTTTGGCCTTCTATTCAGCCCATCCCACATGAAATGTCAAAGCACGGAGCGTGCATACGGCGGGAGGCCTCCCAAGATTTACATTGAGGGACACTTTTTTTTTTTAATAAATGATTTGTCAAAAAACTGTCTCATTTTGTTATTCCTTTTGTACACTTTTTTTTGGTGAATGGGCTATGTACCTGATCCCAATTCACATGGGGGGCGGGAAGGATCTGGGGGCTGTCTTATTAAAGGGGGCCTCTAGATTCTGATAAGCCCCCCGCCCACAGACCCTGACAACCACAGCCTAGGGTTGTCGGGAAGAGACCCTTGTCTTCATCAACATGGGGACAAGGTGCTTTGGGGGGGCATAGCCCCCCCTGCCCCAAAGCTCCCACACCCCCATGTTAAGAGCATGTGACCCAGTATAGTTCAGGAGGGGAGCACTCGCTTCCCCCCCTTTCCTGACCTGCCAGGCTGTCAGCAGCGGAAACCCATTGACAGCGGATGACTCATCGGTTGTTAAGAATGGCGTGGCAGGCTTCCCGGCCCCATTCCCTAAAAAACAGCTTACACTGCTTTGCCCAATCAGGACACAGAATGCACTGTGCAGTGCTCAGTGTATTGCAGGGTGTTCGTCGGGGTGAACACCCTGCAAATTTAGGTGTTCAGTGATTGGCCGAACAGGCATGTGTTCAGCCCGAACTCATGCTCGGGTCGAACTGTTCACCTATCCCTACTGGTACGTCACAGGACTTCTAGTGGTTATTCCAAGATGATGCCTACAGCTTATCATGCGACACATAGGGGGAGATTTACTAAAACTGGAGCACACAGAATCTGGTGCAGCTGTGTATGGTAACCAATAAGCTTCTAAGTTCAGCTTGTTCTATTAGGCCAGGGATCCTCAAACTACGGCCCTCCAGCTGTTGTGGAACTTCACATCCCATGAGGCATTGTAAAACTCTGACATTCCCAGACATGACTAGGCATGATGGGACTTGTAGTTCTCGAAGAACTGGAGGGCCATAGTTTGAAGACCCCTGTATTAGGCTTTGACAATAAAATCTGGAAGCTGATTGATTACTATGCACAGCTGTACCAGATTCTGTGTGCACCAGTTTTAGTAAATCAAACCTATAAGGTTGCATGACAAGTCAAAACATATTCATTTCATTGGGTGCCATCATAATCAATGTGATTCAAGTGGAAGCAACAATAAAAGGTTCCTGCACAACTTTTATGAAACTCTGGTGCAATTTGAGTGCCATAGAATGCAATGTTACATCACAAAAGTAGCAGAAAATCGCAAGCAAGTCGCAAGCAAGTTGCACAACTTTGGGGTTGCAGCAGTGTAAACCAAGCAGCAGGACCCTTTCACATGTTCTGCAGCGGCCCCCTTCCTGCCGTCTTGGGGCCTCCCCATGGTGGCGAAACACCAGGGTGCGGTCACAAGTGCGATCTTTGTGACCCTGGTAGTTCCGGGACTGGTGTGGATGCTTGTGACATCCTTTTCTGAATATGGCCACATGACTATATTAAGACAATATGATTATCCTAATATGGTCATATGGCCATATTAGGTAAAGGATGTCATGAGCATTCCAGCCCCTTTATGCACATGCAGCTGTATGGAATCCTGCAGCCAGGCTCTTCCCTGGTCCTGGAATTTCCATATGACTCATGCACAATTTAATCCTAAAAAATACATACATAATGAATATTTTAATGGTAAAAAAAAATACAAAGTTTGGAATAAAAAAAAAAAAATACAGTTTAAGAAAAAGATGCATCAAAATGTTCCAGAACTCTAGAGTGAAGACCTTGAGAATGGCACTGCATTATTTGCCAGAAGCAGGCACATGTAACCTTATGGCTGCCGTAATTGGCCAGGTAACAATAAAGATTCCTTCCTATTGTATACACCACTTACAATAATTGTGTTGCACTGACCTACTGGTCAAGATGTTTGTTAATGCACGAGAAGAAGATTCAATAGTGCTGGAAAAACTTTCTTGTAAGCAGATTCACACCTTTCTTTTTCTATAAAGAGTGAAGAAGCATCTAACTTTCACTGTTGGGTGAGTTTTGTGGAAGGTCCATATGCTCCAGTTCCTCAGTTGCTAGACACCCCAGTATAAACCTTGCTCCACAACCTTTCACCCTTGTTTTCCCTAATTGAAATAAAGACCCATGGCCCACTGAGTTAGAAATAAATAAATATCCAGCACAGATTGCTTTTTGGCCACACCTGAACCATTGTCATGATAGGCGCATTAAAATAAAGCCACAGCCAAAATATCACATCCAACTTTTGGGTTACTCTGCTTCAACACTCCATCCACCAACTGCCATCAGGTCTAGTCATCCTTTTGCCACAATGCATACTTTTTATAGTCAATGCTAGTGGAGTGCTTGCCAGGAGCCTAAATGCGTGGTGGTGCCAATAATTCCTAATGGAAATTGAATATCCAGCACAAATGGTTTGAGTTTCTATTCCTAAAGCATTTTTTTATTCATTTAAAATAACAAACATGCTTTTACTTGGCTGCTCTGTGCAATGCTTTTGCACAGAGCAGCCCCAATCCTCTTCTTCTGGGGTTTCCAAATGGTGCTCCAGGCCCTTCCTCTTCGGAAAGCCCCTTTACTGGGGGCACCCGTGCGTGATCGCTCCTGAGTCCTGCTGCTGCATCCATTGACACAGACAGCCGGACTATGCCCTGCCCCCCCGCACCCATGTCACAGCTTTTAAATGGCTGGAATGGAAGTCAATGGCTCCTGCTGCTATCAATCAGTCCAATGAGGAAGGGGACAGCAGTGGGAGCTGCTGTGCTCATGCATATTGCTGGATTAGATTAGGCTCAGGTAAGAAAAAGGGAGGGTTGGGGTGGGGTGGGGGGTGTTTGCTGCAGCACAGAAGCTTTTTCACTTTAATGCATAGAATACATTAGGGTGAAACACCTTAGGCTTAAGAACGACTTTAATGGCAACCCACGCATCTTGCTAATGCCTGCACATTCACACATGCCAAAATGCATAGAATTACGGCACCATGCATTTTGGTGCAGCGTGATATTTAAAATGGGTCATACATTTCTTTTGCATTTTTCTGGAACATAGTAGCCCACTGAAATTAATGGGTTGCCCTTAATGTGGGAATACTGGGAAACATGCAGAAAAAAAACATACATGCTCTGTCATACCTGAGAGGTGTAAAAAGGATCTTAGAGGGCAAAGAAGGATGATGCTCTCTCAACCGTTAGCGTGACACAAGAGTATGAAGCGTATGGAGTGGCCTTAGTCTACATGTCTCTGCCACAAAACCATACCCTGTGTCACATTTTGCGCCACCCACCGGGGATTAGTCATAGCCACAACCACGCTTCATACTCTTGTATCAGGCTGGTTGGTCCGGAGAGCAGTATCCTTCGCTAAATGCACACGCCACTTTGGATGAATACGTTGGCACGCCTGCACCCCTGATTCCTGTGGATCATGGGATCAGAGTCCCTGGCTTTGAGCGACGCAGCAAGTCTATATTGAGAGTCATAGATAGTTTCTTCTCACTTTCCATCCTGGTGACAACATTTTACCAGGCAGGAAGTGAGTTTAATTTCCCAACAGGAAAACAGACATGTATAAAGAGGCTTTTCTTTCTAGTGGAGTAGGGGAAGGCTAGAAGCCCTGTCAACCTTTTATTGCTGTTTGTTCCTCTGTTGCCGATTTTTCCCATTTTAAAACTTTCTGCCTAATAAAACTATTGTAACTTGGACAGAAAGTGAAGGAAACACTCTGTGTTAAAACACACAGGTATTCTAACCCTTCCTCACCCAAAAATTAGGATTTGCTATGTTAAATTGGTTGTAAACCACAGTCATGGATTCTGAGCAAAGCGCATATATATCTGTAGTATTTACTTGCCTCTCTCCAAAGCTCTAAGTGTGGTTTCTCTCTAGTGCTTTGTTCCTCTGTTGGCATGAGTCACTTCTGAGGGGGGGGGGGGGGCTCAGAATGGAGCCTGTGAATTCAGAACACAGTTCTGCTATGCGCTAAAGCTAACCTTTAGCTACAGCTATACAGTAGTTACATTAGTTACCTATAATGAACAATATACAGGCTGTTGGATTTTCTTGAAGTCTTTCACTGAAGGGCTTACCCATCTTCTTCCTGCTGCTGAACTTCCAGCACTGTGGGGGCTAACAGCTTCAAATGTCCAAGCTCAGCTGCACTAAAGGTGATCCAATGGGGACACACCTGTTTCTGCCCTCTTCTCCAATGAAAAATGTTATTTCATTGATTACACTGACACAGTGCTTTAAGTGGGCCGGTATGCACTGGTACTCAGTACCGGCACTTCCAAATATGGTTCTTGAGCATACCGCCACCTCTCCGTGCGCCTTAGCATACCAGTACGCTAATTTTGGACATCTGCGCCCTCAATTGCCCCCCCAAGAATATTTCCCACTCCAGAGCCAGATCAGTCACCACCAGTGAGTCCCCCTGCTCCGGAGTCCCAGCCCAGGCCAGGGGGGGTGCTCTGTGGAGACCCTGATGTGGGATGGGGGGGGGGCGACAAAATTTGTAGGCTATAATAGAGTACCGGCACCTCTTTTGGGCCACTTAAAGCACTGCACTGACAGCAACACGATCTGTGAATGGAGAGGATTGAACTTTTCTCAATAGATGACAAGGCATGTCCCCATTAAATCATCTGTAGTGCAGCTGACCCGAAGTGGTTAACCCCCACAGCACCAGAAAGTTAGCAGCAGGAAGAAGACAGGGCAGTCCTGCAGTGAAAATTTCAACAGAATCCAGCAGCCTGCACAATGTTGGACATACTTCCTTACAGGTAAGTGATGTAACTAATGTAAGGAAAAAATATTTTTTACCTAAACTTCATCTTTAACTTCAGCCTGTAACCCCAATGGGGAATTTTAACTCACATTCTGTTCCTGTGACTCTCAAACAGGAAATGGGGGAGTCGACTCAGAAAACATTGAAGTTAGAGCATCAGTAGCTCACAAATATGTCAAAAAGTAATGGTCCCAACACTGAACCTTGGGGTACACCACTAACAGCCCTAGACCATACAGAGTAAGAATCATTAACCAAAACTCTCTGAATTTGATCTTTTAGCCAGTTTTCTATCCATTTACCAAGCCTGTAGACTTTACCTTACACATTAGCTGTCTGTGGGGAACTGTGTCAAACGCTTTTGCAAAATCCAAGTATACCATGTCCACAGCCACCCCTCTGTCCAAGTATACCATGTCCAGAGCCACCCCTCTGTCCAAGTATACCACGTCCACAGCCACCCCTCTGTCCAAGTATACCGCATCCACAGCCATCCCTCTGTCCAAGTATACCGTGTCCACAGCCACCCCTCTGTCCAAGTATACCTTGTCCACAGCCATTCCTCTGTCCAAGTATACCACGTCCACAGCCACCCCTCTGTACAAATATACCACGTCCACAGCCACCCCTCTGTCCAAGTATACCACGTCCACAGCCACTCCTTTTTCCAAGTTTTTGTTTGCTTTCTCATAAAAAGAAATCAGATTTATTTGACAACCTTGGTCTTCCATGAATCCTAGTTACATAGTTAGTGAGGTTGAAAGAAGACATCAGTCCATCCAGTTCAACCTATGATGTGCGTGTGTGTTTGCTGTTAACCGTACATTGTATACCCCTGTACGTTGTGGTCTTTAAGGTGCCCATCTAATAGTTTTTTGAAACTATCGATGCTCCCTGCTGATACCACTGTTTGTGGAAGAGAATTCCACATCCTTACTGCTCTGACAGTGAAGAACCCCCTACGTACTTTAAGGTTAAACCGCCTTTCCTCAAGTTTTAGTGAGTGGCCACGTGTCTTATTGTATTTCCTTTCTCTGAATAGTTTGTTCCTTATGCTAGGGTCGCCAGTACAGTATTTGTACATTGATATCATATCCCCCCTCAATCGTCTCTTCTCCAGAGAGAATAAGTTCAGTGCTTGTAGTCTTTCCTCATAGCTGATGTCCTCCATTCCCCTAATTATTTTTGTTGACTCTTGCTTAAAATATTGTTTTCTTACGAAAACTGTTTTATGTGGTCTTTTATTAAACGCTCAATTATCTTCCCAACTATAGAAGTTAAACTAACCGGTCTGCCGTCTGTTCTTTGATCCCTTTATAATTATAGGCACCACATTGGGCTTACGCCAATCCAGTGGTACTGTCTGTAATTTAACAGACTCCAAAATTTAGAAACAGTGGCTTTGAAATAAAAGAGCTGAACTCTTTGACCAAAAGTCAAAGAATCCCACTGCAGTTAAAGTCAGGTTTAACAATCTGTCAAAAACAAAATTTAGCCATACATCATACAGTATATATCCTAGGTTTCAAATCTAATAATGTTATTTCCATGTCGATAGCTCAACCTTTCTCAACCAGGGTTCCATGTAACCCTAAGGTTTCTTCAGAGGTTACTAGGGGTTCCTTGAACAAGTTTTGCCTCTCGAAATTCGTAGCCACTGATACCAATGATCTTTTTAGCTATCTCTTAGTGGGGGATCTTCCCACTGGCCAAAAATGAAAGGCTCATTCTTCCCACTGACCATCATTCTAATGTGCGGTAAATTGTAGATATAGTAATTATTAGCAGGGGTTCTTTGAGACCGGAAAGTTAATTTTAGGGTTTCTCAGCCTTAAAAAGGTTGAGAAAGGCTGCATTACATTATTATTTATAGAGTCAACATACACACAATGAGCAGTTTCAGGATAGTAAAAAGGATAGTGAATTTTATGGCTCTTAGGTGACCAATCTATAAAAAGCATTTTGCTCTTCTGTGACCAGCTTTCACATGGAGACAGAGCTGTGATAGAGGACTTCAAATTAAGGATTGTTTGATCTGTTAAAGGACTGAATGGCACCATTCCCTATAATTATTGATGTTGGATGTATCTGCGGAGAAACTTGTTTCCCAAGTGTACAAGAGCTTATTTCAGAACTTTATTTTTCCAGTGTCTTATTCATGTCAACAGAACTCATTAAAAGGGCAGTAATACTTTTTTTTATGAATAAGTACGGTATGGTTGTCATTAAAATACATTTTAGATCAAATGTTATTTAGAACGAGGAGATTCATTAAAATTAGCAATAATTAATGTGAACTCCAAGTATGATCTTTATTGCATGGTTACGTGGTCTAACTTGAACCAATATAAATATGCATATTTCATACTAGAGGGGCCACTGGGGAAGCTGACAATTGCTGTAATAGTGAGCGCTACTACAGTGATTGCTGTTATCTTTAAGGTTCTTTGCCAAGCTAATAATTGTGGCTGGCTATTTCAATTAGTAATATTATATAGGATATACAAAAAACAAATGCCGTAAAGAATGGGCCACACCCCTACGTAATATTCAAAAACAAGGACAGAAAAAGGTGGGGTTTTGTAGGCTCAAATGAGGTGGTCAAATTATCCAACGCCACACAATGGTAAAGTTACAATACATGTTTATTAATTTAGTTGACATAAAAATCATGAAACAACATGCCTAGAAGACACACATACATATAACAAATATAAAATAAAATTGAGGAACACAAGGTAGGTAACCGGATAGTGGAGTCTCAGTCAAAAAGGATGGATATGGTCCCTGTACAGCCAACGTGTTTCGCTTGACTTCGCTTCTTCAGGGCTTAAGAGACCAGAGAACCAGCTAGTGTTCCCAGATGGTGCGGACCCGTAGGCCAGCCAACATTCACGGATAGCAGTTGTCTAGTAGACGTGGACCATATATCCAAAATTGGAACAATAATCACCTTATAAGGCGTACTAGTGCATATAAATATAGACGTGGACCATATATCCAAAATTGGAATAATAATCACCTTATAAGGCGTACTAGTGCATATAAATATAGACGTGGACCATATATCCCAAATTGGAGTAATAATCACCTTATAAGGCGTACTAGTGCATATAATATATTTATATTTATATGCACTAGTACGCCTTATAAGGTGATTATTATTCCAATTTTGGATATATGGTCCACGTCTACTAGACAACTGTTATTTGTGAATGTTGGCTGGCCTATGGGTCCACACCATGTGGGAACACTAGCTGGTTCTCTGGTCTCTTAAGCCCTGAAGAAGCGAAGTCAAGTGAAACGCGTTGGCTGTAAAGGGACCATATCCATCCTTTTTGACTGAGACTCCACTATCCGGTTACCTACCTTGTGTTCCTCAATTTTATTTTATATTTGTTATATGTTTGTGTGTCTTCTAGACATATTGTTTCATGCTTTTTATGTCGACAAAATTAATAAACATGTATTTTAACTTTACCATTGGATAATTTGACCACCTCATTTGAGCCTACAAAACCCCATCTTTTTCTGTCCTTGTTTTTGATTATTATATAGGATTTATATAGCGCCAACAGTTTGCACAGCGCTTTACAATGCTCGGACAGACAGTACAGTTACAATAAAATTCAAAACAAGATGAATCAGAGGGCCCTGCTCTTTGGAGCTTACAATCTAAGAGGGAGGGTCAACTGATACAAATGGTAATAACTGTGGGGGATAGGCTGATGGAGAAAATAAAAGTACAGTTGTTAGGTAGGGGCAGAATAAGCTTCTCTAAAGAGAAGGGTTTTTAGCGATTGTCTAAATGCAAACAGAGTAGGAGATAGACAGATTGTGGTAGGGAGTTCCACAGGATAGGAGAGGTTTGAGAAAAGTCTTGGAGGCGAGCATGGGAGGAGGTAAGGAGGGAGCTAGAGAGCAGGATGTTTTGGGAGGAATGAAGAGAATGAGTAGGTTGGTACTTTGAGGCTAGGT